>NW_008337446.1:860657-861205 GCF_000622305.1 Nannospalax galili
CCTGCATTCTAATATCAAAAAACAGACTTTAAACTAAAACCAATCAGACGAGATAAAGAGGGCCACTTCATTCTGAACAAAGGAACAATAAAGCAAGAAGATATTACTGTGATGAACATATATTCACCAAACTCTGGTGCACCCAAATTCATAAAAACAATAGTACATGACTTTAAGACCCAAATTGATTCCAACTCATTGATAGTAGGGGACTTCAATACCCCACTGTCTCCGTCTCCATTAGATATGTCAACAGGGCAGAGAGTTAACAGAGAGACATCTGAATTAAACAATACCATATATCAAATGAACTTAGACATCCACTGAGTATTCCACCCAAGCACCAAAGGACATGCTTTCTGCTCAGCACCCCATGGAACCCTCTCCAAAATCAACCATATACCGGAGCACAAAACAAACCTCAAAAATACAAAAAGATTGAAATACTTCCATGCATTCTATCAGACCACAATGCAATAAAGCTTACAATCAACACCTGAAGAAGCCCTAATCACCACATGAACACATGGAGATTAAACAACACACTC
>NW_008337446.1:861741-863581 GCF_000622305.1 Nannospalax galili
AAGGCCTGTATCTAAAAGCATGGGAACCACCAAAACTAAACCTTGAAGAGATCAACAGCTTAAACAGACCCATAACACATAAAGAAATTGAAACAGTAATACAAAACCTCCTGACTAAAAAAAAGCCCAGGACAAGATGGATTTACAGCAGAATTCTACCAGACATTTGAAGAAGGTCTACATCTAATACTACTTAATTTATTCAAAAAGATAGAAGTGGAGGGAGAACTTCCAAATTCTTTCTATGAAGCTAGCATTGATCTAATACCAAGGCCAGGTAAAGATAAAACCAAAAAAAAAAAAACCAAAAACTATAGACCCATATCCTTAATGAACATAGATCATAGATGCAAAAATTCTCAACAAGATACTTCCAAACCACATACAGACACACATCAAAAAGATCATCCACCATGATCAGGTCGGCTTTATCCCAGAGATGCAGGGATGGTTCAATATACGTAAGACAATAAACGTCATAAATCATATAAGTGGGCTCAAAGACAAGAACCACATGGTCATCTCAACAGATGCAGAGAAGGCCTTTGACAAAATTCAACATGCATTTATGTTCAAAGTCCTAGAGGGAATTGGACTGGAGGGAACATACCTCAACATAATTACAGCCATATATAACAGACCCACAGCCAACATCATTCTAAGTAGAGAAAAACTAGAAGAATTCCCATGGAAATCAGGAACCAGACAAGGCTGTCCACTATCTCCACTTCTCTTTAACATAGTGCTTGAAACTCTTGCAAGAGCAATAAGACAAGAGAAGGAAACTAAAGGAGTAATAATTGGAAAAGAAGAGATCAAATTATCCCTTTTTACAGATGATATGATATTATGTCTAAGAGATGCCAAAAATTCCACCAGAAAACTCCTAGAAATTATTAACACATTCAGTAAAGTGGCAGGTTACAAAATTAACCTATGAAAGTCTGTAACCTTTCTATATACCAGTAACAAGCAATAAGAGAAAGAGCACATGGAAACACTCCTCTTCACAATAGCTGCAAAAATAAAATAAAATAAAATAAAATAAAATATCTCGGAATAAACCTGACCAAAGACACTAAAGAACTCTACAATGAAAATCTTAAATCTTTAAAGAAAAAGAGATTGAGGAGGACCTCAGAAGATGGAAGGACCTCCCATGCTCATGGAGTGGAAGGATTAATATTGTGAAAATGATCATCTTACCAAAATTTGCTATCTATAGATTCAATGCAATGCCAATCAAAATCCCCTTCACAGAATTGGAAAAAACCATCCTAAGATTGATATGGAAGCACAATAGACCTCAGATAGCCAAAGCAACCCTGAGCACTAAGAGCAATGCTGGGGGGATTACTATGCCAGATTTTGAGCTGTATTACATAGCTATAGTCATAAAAACAACATGGTATTGGTACAAAAATAGACCCATAAATCAATGGAACAAAACTGAAGATCCAAATATGAATAAATGCAATTTCAGCCACCTGATATTGGACAAAGGGGCCAAGAATATTCACTGGAGGAAAGACAGCACATTCAGCAAATGGCACGGGCAAAACTGGATCTCCACCTATAGAAAAATGAAACTAAACCCCTACCTTTCACCCTGCACAAAAGTCAATTCCAAATGGATCAAAGACCTTAAAGTAAAGCCTGAAACTCTGAAACTGTTAGAAGAAAATATTGGCAAAAACCTACAAGATATAGGTGTAGAAAAGGATTTTTCTAAACCGGACATCAATTGCTCGGGAAACAAGGGTAAGAATTAACAAATGGGACCTCATTAAACTAAAAAGCTTCTGTACATCAAAGGAGGCAACCAGGGAAGCGAACAGAA
>NW_008337446.1:864111-865709 GCF_000622305.1 Nannospalax galili
AAAAATGAGTGCATAATAAAAATGTAGTACATTTACACAACAGAGTTTCACTCAACAGTAAAGAAAGATGAAATCATTAAAATTTCAGGTAAATGGATGGAACTGGAAACTGTTATACTAAGTGAAGTAACACAGACTCAGAAAAAAAATCGACATATGTTCTCCCTCATTTGTGGATCCTAGAACCAAACCCTGATAAGTGAGTATGTGTCCAGACATAACTACAGGAACCAGGATAATGGAAAGGAACCAGGGAGGCAAAGGAAAAGAAAGAATGTGAAAGAAAAGGACAGTAGGAAACAGGCATTAATAAGGGAGATATGGAAAAAAATTGGGTTAGTTTAAGGGAGGGGGGAGGGAAGGGTATACAAGGAACCTAGGGGATAAAGAGAAAAAAGGAGCTCAAGAGAGGTAGGACCGTAGGAGAAGGGTATTATTAAGGGAGAAAGGGGGAAAATGGGGGCACCTTAATTATGGAAACCATGATGGAGGGATGAGACAGTACGAGAAATAAATAATATCTAGCTAGTTTTAAAAACCAGAGGGAACCATATTACTCCAACAACCTACTGACAAATTATACATAGTAGATCAAGAACTATATGTCTAGGTAAGGTTTATCTAAAAACAATTGGTCTTTGCCCAAGATTGCTCAAATAAACCTTATCTAGAGATATTTTTTCTACCATCTACTCTTGGATGTTTAACAGACATACTTGAGGCCTATAATAATTTGGTCAGAGGGACATAAAGGACAGTTTTTGGTCCTTGCCCTCCTAGGATGATTAGTTCCAGGGGACTATGAGCATCTCTCAAAATGTCCTGTAATTGTGGTGGGTTGCCTGTCCTCTTGATCAAGAAGACCGAGTAGACCCCACGAAATGGACTTGAACCAGTGTCTAGTCTACAAAGAGAAGGGTCACACAGAGCAATCATTTCCTCCATGCTTCCAAGCGAAGCCAGCCATGGTTGAGCAGGACCTTTGACCTATCTTCACATAGGCAGAACTGGTAAAAGAAAGGAGCCAGAGGCTCCTCCCAAGCCCATGAGTCCCCTGAGGAACAGATCCTCAAGCGACCTTAAGAGTAAAAATAAATTGGTTTATCTGGACCAATTGTGTGGCCTTAAACACCCAAAAGGAAAGTATAACCAAAGATTAAAGGGGCCAATATAATTTCATAAGAGTCCATATGTATAGCTAAAGGCTACATAACAAACAATGATGCCAGATAGGAGATACCTTCTTTTGAGTTGTTGGCCAGGGTGGCCAAAGGGATTCCCAGATAGTAACCCAGCATAGAACTAGGAAAATGAACGGCAAACTCCAATCTTATCTAAAGGAATATTGACAACTGATTGCTGCTAGATGAAGAACACCTGATCTTCCTAAAACAAAGACCTCTAGACAGGCTGACTAGATTCATCAGATGGACAAGTAGTGGGGAAGGGCTGGGGGTTCTGACAACACAGCAGACAGTAGCAGAGATATCCGAGTATAAGGGCTCTAGTTGGGGGAGGGAGGCTATGGGAGGGTACCATCTGGGAAGTGTGTGTATAGTTGAATAAGATGGTTTGGGATGTTCTGTGTGATATACACA
>NW_008337446.1:866051-866300 GCF_000622305.1 Nannospalax galili
GGGGAGGCTATGGGAGGGTGCCATTTGGGAAGTGGGTATATAGATGAATAAGATTGTGTGGGATGTTCTGTATGATACACACACAAATCAACAAATTTTTTAAAAGACTCATATTTGAGGAGGGTTTAAAACAATTTACTTCATGTTAAATAGTGAGGTGATAAACATTACCAGTGAAATCCACCTGATGACTTTATATCCATACTCAGGTAATAAGGATCCAAGTGTAACTGACTGTGACTAGTAATA
>NW_008337446.1:866363-878230 GCF_000622305.1 Nannospalax galili
GAAACAGTATATTTTAAAATTATATGGAGATCTTTTTTAAAGCTTAAGACCTCATTCAGTTTTATGTCTTACAGGGTTTACACTGAGTTCAATATTGTATAACTGTATTAATTCAACTGTGAACCTAAAAACTTACAGCCACCTTTGAAAGAGATGTATCCTTGCTCTGGAATGTGTTACTGAATATATTAAAGCTGTAATGAAATGCTTCTTCTAATCATGTGGTTATTAAATTTCAAAAACAAAATTTTTTTTTAAGTTCACACTGCAGGCTGGAGAGATGGCTCAGCATAGTTAAGAACACTAGTTGTTCTTGGAGAAAACCCGGGTTCAAATTGCAGCACCCACATGGCAGCTAACAACTGTCCATAACTCCAGTCCCAGGGATCCAACAGCCTCTTCTGACCTCTTAGGGCATTGCACAACAGGGGTGCACTTACCTACATGCAGGCAATACACACAAAATAAAAATAATAAATAAAATTCTTAAAAATAATAATAATAATAGGGAAACCAGGCCCAAGAATTTGTTGGACACAACAGACCAAGGAAAGAGTATAACTCCTCCACTTGAACCCCATAAAGTGGAGGACATCTAGTATTGCAATGACATAACCCTACACCAACCTATCATCTGAGATCTAGTGTGTCAAGGACTGACAAGCAGAGGGCTCCCCAGCTGTCCCTGGGAGCTTTGGTTTGGCTTCGTCGCCTGCTGTTGACAGGGCCTGCTTCACTGCCTGTTTACTCATCTGGGCCTGGTCCTGGACCTGCCATTTCCTGTTCTCTGTTCCTGGTTCAGTCTTTTACTCACAACCTCACTACTAAATGCTGACACCAGCACCTCCGGGTGCTCCAGTGGCAGCTCCCTGTTGGTGCTGATCTTGTCGATTTTCCTGTCAATACAGACTCTCTCAGCCTATGTCTGAAAGCTTTTGAACTCTGCTGCAGCGTCTTAACTTCTAATCATTCTGTAAACCATATGCATATTCATATACAGAGACATATTTGTGCTGTGTGCTATGAGAATTAATGTTAGTAATTACCATTGGAATAAAAGAAACTTCATTCTCCTCAGCTAGATTACCAAGGTAGGCAGAATTATGACAAGTTGCTGTCATTAAAGCTGCTGAGTTTTGCAAATTCATTGTTAGTAAGTTCTGACATTGTAGAAAGACATAAATGTGTTCATCCATGTTTCCAGCATAGCATGCTCATGGCACCAAATACTGTCTTTTACATGGATGTCACCCCAGCCACTTTTTCTCAAGAGAATCCCAGCAAGACTTCCTCTTTTAATTTCATTCAGTCTTGGGGAAAACTGACCTGAAAGTGTGTTAAGAGCTCAGGCCTTATGCTGATGTTATCTTTTAAGCATAGAGAATACATTTTTCTCCTTATGTTTTGGCTCAGCAGAAAGCAACCCAAACCCACTTTGCCTTTGTATCCTTTTGTTCTTCAATACTGGTTCCTTGGAACTTATTTCTTTCTGCCTAAATGCCTCTGAAGACCTGTGAACTAAAGGGACATGGGCAGAGCCTTAGGAAACCTGGGATCCTGCTCTCAGATACAGATGCTGTTGCTAAATGAGAGTTCAGCTAGGAAGCCTCAGTTGTCTCCACACGGACCTCTTCATAGTCTACTGGTTTACTATCAGCATGACAAAGGGGTTCTAAGAGCCAGTATCCCGAGAAGATACAGCACTCTCCAGACTTAATCTTAGAAATCACATAGTATTTCCTCTAACATACTGTATTGGTACAGTCACAAAGAGACAGACTCAACAGTGGATAGGAGAATTGTCAATATCCAGTCTGTCGTGACTTACTTGCTGCCATAAAAATTTATATCTAGGACTGAAAGTTGTATGTAGCTCAGAGGCAGAGTGCTTACCTAGTTAGGATTTGCAAGGCTCTGGTTCTAACACACACCAGCAGTACTGGAAAATTAAATTGCATCTACAGGACTGGGAATATACCTCAGTGGAACATGCACACTTAGCATGTATGAGACCCAGGATTTGAAGCCCAGCAATAAATAAACAAGCAAATGCTATCTTTACGGCAGACCAAACACTCAAACCCTTCCTCTAAAACCCCCAAATCTCATCCCTCTACATCTTCTTGGAAGTCTAAGATCTCTGCATTTAAATCCAGTCCAGACACAGTTGAGTCTCCATAATGACAGCTCTTAGGCAATTAGGTTTTTGATAACCCATCATCTAAAGGTATTAACACCACCACTACCAACACACACACACACACACACACACACATACACACCCCATACCACAGTGGGACAGGCACAGGATAACACTACAGATTGTCATTCAGGAAGCGGGGAAACAGGAGCCCAGCTTTATCTGATACTCAGTGATTCTGAAATCCAGTCGGGCACATGTTATCGGATCTTTGACCAGAGTTCAGTACTCTGAACTGTACACTGCACTGTGACCTCTCTGTACTCAATTCTGACCTCTCAAGTCTTCCTTCCTTTTCAAAAAAAGCTAAGTCTAGATTTACAGTGGATCATTTTTCACAATCTACCTCCCATCAATAGAGGATTGGGAATTTAGAGATCTCTTTTTGCTTTGTATTATTTCTATCCCTTTCAGTTGAAATTGGCATCATTCTTGAAAAAGCTTATGGTTATTATATAAATCATTTTACATATCCATACATTAGATGAAAGCCGCACTCACAGATATCTTTGAGATCAGTCCTCTGTCTTGTATTCCTCATGAACGTCTGTGGAACAATGCCTTTAGAGTTTTCAGAAGTCATATATATATATATATATATATATATATATATGCTTAACAGTCTGTGAGATATACCCCTAAGATCCTTACAAAGCCTTCTGTGTGTCTAAAAGTTTTTATGATATCTTTCTGTTATCATAACAAAGAGGCTATCATGAATTTGATCTTTGCTTGAAAGTCATTAAACTTTAGAATAGTTTACTTTCTAGAAAAATTAGAAATGAGAAAATTTTATTTTTTTAATCCAGAAAGCTGGCTCACTTACATTCCCTCTAGACTTTACTTAATAACTTTACTTAATAACTTTACTTTTGAAGCTCATTTCTCTCCATTTCCATTTCATTAAGGCCAGTAAGGAGGCAGGTCAAATTGTGATCAGATGAACCTGGTCTGTGGAATCAGCTCTCTGCTTCATTGTTTGTATAACCCTGAAATAATAAATTGGAAGAACATAGATTGGTGAAAAAAATGGGCTTATTACCTGAGAAAGAAAAAATTTCTGTCTTCTGTGTCTGTTGCAGTTTTATCATTTGTAGAAAACTATGAGAGAAAGGCAAGGAGACACGTAGACTTAGCTGTAGATAGCTAACTCCATCCTTTCCTGGACGGAGGATGCTAGGCACTCATACTGGGGCTCAGCTGCACTGCTAAAGAATCTCCAACAAACTGTCTAGAAATTTCTTTAGCTACAGCACCAATTTTATCAAGTATATGTCCTGTTTTCTTCATCCTGAAGATGACTGCTGTCAGGCTTCCTAACCCTGCACAACTACAGATCTCTTCCTCCCTTTGTCTCTGTGTCGCTTTGTCTTCACTAACACTCTCGTCACCGTCTTCGTCCACCCATCTGATGCCAGGACCCAATGACAATGCCATGTATTTCAGCTTTTCTGTTCGCAGCAACCTGTGCCCTACTTTAAAATCTGATTCAGTCATTCATTATTTCATAGAAAAACACCCCAAAGCCTAGCAGCTTAGAAGAACAATCATTTATTTGCCTTACATTTTCGTACTTAAAATAAAGCATGGTGGAAAATAACTCTTTGAACTCCCAAAGTATAGCAAGCATAGCTTAGCCGGTAACTGAGAACTACTCTCAAGATGGCTTACTGGAATGCCTAACAAGATGGTGCTATTGGGTCAGCCAGGGCTGGGCCCCACAGCTCCAGCAGTCTGCACATAGACTTTTCTGTGGTTAGCTTGGCTTTCTCCTGGCAGAGCACTGAGCCTCCAAGAGCCAGAGAACCAGGTAGAAGAACATGGCATTTGTATTCAATTCACATAACATCACCTCCACCATCATCTGTCAACAGAGGCTGCTGCAGTCTGTCCAAGACCACTTAGGGGTCATAGGAAGGAAATTTAAACTCTGTCACTTGATAAGAATACAGTCCCACCTACATCAAATTTCTGCCTCCCAAGGCACAGGTGGTAGAAAGATTGTAAGAGCCAGAGGAGATGAGACACCAGATGGCTGGGAAGTTACTCATATGAACTCGCAGCAGTAGTGATAGCATGCACAAGCCCTGGCTCAAGTCAGACGAAATCTCAGTATAGACATGGAGAAGTTGGTAAGAAACCCCAACACTAATGGAGGAAGTACTGGCAGCCAGTGACTGCTGGGAGGAAAAGATTCCTCTTAGTAGGTTGACCAGGCTCCAGTGGATTGGGGACACAAACCTGAGTCTATAGGAGATCTATCTGCATCTGTATCTGTATCTATATCTATATCTATCTATATCTATATCCATAATGAAATTAGCAAAAATTCAATTAACATTTTTTAAAAATAAAAAATAGACTCCTGTCACATTTTTCAGGATATGAGATGAATTAGATAGATTGATAAATGATAGAAGATGATTATAGATTGATAAATTATTGATATATTGATATAGATAGATGATAGATAGGAAGAAAGATAGATAGACAGACAAACAGATAATCTTTGCAAAAACGCAGTCTGATCTACTGTGATGGTTTATCTTGGTTGTCAGCTTGACTGGACTGAGAAATTCATAGAAAACTGGGAAGTGCTTTCACACTTCTGGATGTGCCTATGAGAACAGTGTTTCTAGATATGAGTCACATGAAGGTCAGTGCATTTTGAGAAGACCTAGCTTGTTCATAGGCAGCACTGTTTAATAGGCTGGGGACCCAGATAGAACCAACAACCAGAAGCAGAAAAGGGCAGGTCACCCCCATGCAGGCAAGCTCAATTCTTCCTGAGAAGGTGCATGCTTGCCACTGCTGTTTTCTGTTGATATCAAACTCCAGACTCTTCAGCCTTTGAATGAGGGTGTGCACCAGTGACAATTCAGGGAGTTTCCAGGCCTCTAGCCTCAGACTGGGACTGGATTTTGTCCTGAGGCTTTTGGTTTCTTAGACTAAGCAGCTACTGGTTTCCCTGGCTCCCCACCCTACAGACAGCCATAGTGAGACAATTCGCCCTCTGATCAAGGAAGCCAACCTAATTAGCTCCCTCTTATAAGCATCCTATTGGTTCTGTTTCTTTGGAGAGCCCTAACTAATACAGCTACCTATGAAGGCTCGTGGAAATAATGTGTAAGAACAGTATCAAGAATGTAACCTGGCTTGAGGCCCAAGTCAGATGCAAGTCCTGTTTCTGAACTCATACAATTCATACCACTATCTTATCACTTAAGGCAAAATGTGACACAGCATGTCCATAGTATATAACCAGCTATTATCTGGCCTGTGCTCTGGCAGCATAACCTTTCCTCCCACTGCCTACGTACCTTGCCTTCTTGCATCTTCTTGACTTACACTTTGTGGAGATCTGGCTGTGCTGTTCTAAGTTCCTCCATATTGTGTGAAACTAACTCAAGCTGTGCTTTGCTCTGTGCACCTCCATTTTACAAAGCTGTCCTTGACTCCGTTTTCAGTACAAAAGCAGAGAGAGAACGACTTTACATACTGTGCACATGACCCTACCACCATAGGACACAAGGATCAATAACTTCTTCATGCAAGCCAAAAGGAGCCATTTCTGAATTTATCAAAGTAGATTGGGAATACATGGATATATGGGCATGTTAGAACCATATCAAATAAACCAGGCCTGAGAATTTGTTGAACACACCAGACCAATGGAGGGTGCAACACCCTAACCTGTTATCTGATCACCTTGAGTGTGCCTCAAGTCACAAACAGAGGGATGTCACAGGAGGCAGCAGGGTGCTTCGAGGTCCCAAGGCTTGATGTGTCCTACTCAAATTGTCTTTCTCCCATATAAGTCTGAGCCCAGTTCTGTACCCCACCTCAAGAGTCCTATCTATACCTCTGCATCTCAGCTCCACCCTGCATGCAGCTCGTCTCTGCACCTCTCCAACTGGGTTCACTAACATCTAACCACCTAGACTGACGTTCTTTGCATCTGCATCAGCTCTCCTCAGCCCCTGCCTGTCTGTAACACACACATACACACAGATACACAGACACACACACACACACACACACACACACACACAGATAGAGAGAGAGAGAGAGAGAGAGAGAGAGAAACAAAATGTAAACCCTAAAATGATTGCCACAACAGAAATCGTCTCCATCATTCAGTCTACCTGAAAAAGTCAAGGAAGACCTGTGATAGGAGGAACAGTTACAGATTTCAGAGTTGAGTGGGAGTTTTCTGGGTTGCCAAAGCAGCAAGCAGAGGGGTCAGAGGGGATACAGAACACTGTCACCATCCCAGCATTCTCATAAGATCAATTTTAAAGGTACAACACAGAATCATGGCAGCTCTTTTACTGAACCTCAAAAGGATGAGCTTTAAAAAGCATAAGGACTCCTAATGACACATAGTTATCAATGCCTTTGCACAGCAAAACCATTGCCACCCAACTACCACTAAGAGCGGAAAAGGAGGAAGGAGTACATCTACCTCACAAATCCCGAGGTACATACTAAAACAGTGCCCACAAACCCCAAATCTCCTATAATTCGGTAAAATTTATGTAAACATTCCCTTTTATGCCATAATCTATGAATGCTTATGTTAATATAAAATGTTTTTCTCCAAAACTTTCAAATGCCCTTCACACCTGTAGGAGAGGTACCATGATACCCTAGCACCATATCATATGTGTATAGGGGGTTAAGAAGGATGGCCCCACTATCAACAGTGAGCTACCCCATTCAGGAAAGGGGTGTTACAACTCTTGCTATTGTTTAATCATAACTAGCTCAGCTAATGGTTAAGAAATGCCAAACCACGAGATGACAAAAATAACTTATCACGTGTCCTAGTAATGTATAGCCAAAGTAACCCAGATTTATTTTTAAGGAGAGAGCTATTTAAAACCACCTAGCATTTCTCTGTGGGGGTAAAAGAAACTTCCTCTCTGCCCTCTAAAGTTTCAATAATTGAGTGTTCTGAAATAAACTGACAATAGACAAATTTACAGGAGAAAAATATCTCATTTTTATTATCTGCATAAGCACAGGAATCATAAAAATGAAAAGTGAATATTTTGTGGCCCAGTGAAGTTCAAAGCTCAAAAAAAAGGGAACAGAGGATGTGCAGCATTTTGTAGCGGGAGGAAATGATTTTTAGGAGAGCACACAGTGGTCTGGATCAATGTTCCTCTTGTCTTCTGTAATACGAATTTAATCTTCTTTGGCTAATAAAACTAGTAAGAGAGTTAAAAGTGACTGTGTTCCTCTTTCAGAGTCTGATCTGACGTTTAAATGGGTAAGGGGAATTTCGTAGAAAGTCCCTCTCTGCACTTCCAGAAAGTAGATTCAGAGACCCTAAGCCTGCTTCTTTCGTGCCACATGCCAAAGCTCCATATCATGAGAGGTTTGCTTCCTGGGCCCTAGATTCTCCTTTAAGAAGCACTGCCCAACTGGGAAAGCACCTGACCTCTCTTAAAAGTCATCTGTTTGCAGGCTTCCATTCACCCTGGTCTTTCGGATGCCTCTAGGTAGCAACAGTATCATCTCCAATACCTCCTCATCCATGTTTCCTTCTCTAAAACCTACTAATTCCTTGGGAAATTCCATTAGTCACTCCCAGATTCTAAGTGGAAGTCTAGGAAAACAGCCCTGCAGCCCTGCACATTTATAACACCTTGATAGAAATGCAAATATATGGGTCCCATTCCAGGCCTGCTAAATTGGAGGAAGAATCTATGCTGGGACAAGCTCCAAGCTGATTCTTTTGGACGCTTGAGCTGGGGGACCAATCCTAGAAAACATACTCTTGGTTGCCAAACTCTTCCTGTCCTTACAGCTCTACCCATCGGTGCTAGCTCTTGGGCAAGTCCTCTTGCCTCTTGCACAGTAGCTAATGAAGTAACTCACCCTTTCCCTCAGCTTAGTTCCCATAGCCAACCTGTCTGTGGACACACCAACATCCATCAGTCTATCCTCACTTTAGTCTTCCCATCACAGCCTCTTTTGCATCCATGGAACAAGGCATAGATGGTACCAGATTCATGACCTGTCATATTTTCAATAGGTGATTGGTTTAAACTGGATGAATCTGTTAAGATTTGATCAGAGTACTTCAGGAATTTAAGACATTGCCATGATAGGCTCTTCTGAGTAATATCTGAAGTTCATCCACGATACTAAGGACCTTCCCACTTGCCTCTAAAACATTTCTCTTTTCTTATGGTTGAATTGAGGACAAGAGTTGACATATTCCTGTTTTTAACTAACTCTTTTTTGTTGTCTGTGGTCAGAAAGTTTTGTTTATTTAACCAAGGGACAAAGCTCTATTTGAGAGGCTTATTCTTATGTAAAACTCATATATTAGAAATCCAATATCCTACTCTATTATAAAAACATATTGCATAACAGTTTGCTATTATCTTTGAATAATTTATTTATGTTGCCAATCAAGATCCCCACATACTTGTCTTATACATATTAGAAATGTAATACACTAGAAATATTTTGTGTATTACATAACATTTTGGAAATGTAAACTAAAGCAAACAATGGCTCTCATGTTTGACCACACGGCACTGTGGTTAGCATGGAGAATACCCAGATGGTCCATAGCCATTATCTTGGTAAATTAACACCAAGTCTGTTTCTCAGCCTTGTAAGTTCAGAAATGAATTTTGTTAGTGCAGGGGTGATGGCTGCCACTTTCCCGACAGGAATCTCAAGGATGGACCATGAGACCGTAAGTTGAACCAGAAAGCTAACTTATTAGCTCACAAATTATTACCTTATTCTGGAATGGAAGCAGCCTGGACCACACCTAGTCTGTGGAGCATTTTCTTGTCTTCTAGTTCCATGGGAAGCTAAGTTATTTTCCTAGACTTACTTATAAATTTGACAATGAGAATTCACTGACATAGGAACTAGAATACTGAAAGTGTATATGATGAAAATATTTTTTTCCCAGAAGGAAAAAAATCTAAGTTCATCTAAGTTAAGTTAATCTAAGTTGCTGACATGGGTTGAATTGTGTCCCCTCCAAAAAAAAAAAGAAGTCTTAACACCTCCTTCTTGTGAATGTGACCTGATTTGGAAATTGGGGATCTTTGCAGATGTAAGCTGATCACTGGGGTGAGCGATACACCAATATAATGGTTGTCCTTACAGTAACTACAGAGGCAGGGCTAGGAGTCATACATAAGCCAACGAACACCACAGATTGCCAGTACAAGCTATCAACTACAAGACCAAGGAAGATTCTCCCCTTCAGGCATCAAAGGGTTACTGAAAAGACATTTTTTCAGACGTAATTTCAGACTTCTGGCCTACAGAACTCCGAGACACTACTACTGTTTTAAGTCATACAGTTTGTACTATTTTGTTATGACAGTCCTAGGAAATTGAAAAAGCTGTGTGTGTGATATGGAATCTGAATGAGTAAAACTGAGAAGAATCTATGTCTAAGGGGGTCAGGCTGTGAAAGCCAGCTCCCTTGCTCATTACAGAAAGGGTCTTCCAAATGAACCTAGCATATTTGAAGTCCATCAGCTAAGCCCCATTCCCACATGGACAGTACTTATGAAATGAGTATTTATGGGGTCAATTTCAAGTTTAATAGAAACCCCACAGAGGGAGGGTTGTGTCTTCAATTCCAAACAACAAACAAGCCCAGTAGGACCTACAGGGCAAGGACACGCAGGGTAACAAACAGGAATGAAAGACAGCCCTCCCTTCTGTTGTTGTTTGTTGTGTAGGTTCTCTGTTTGCTTCCTGCCAATAAAACTCAAATTTGGGCAATTTGTCAGTACAGATTGGAAATACCCAAGAAAAATCTTCATTTTATAGGTCTTACTCACTAGTATCCTTTAGGAGCCAACAGACTAATAACCAAATGAATGGACTATATTAGTCATGTGGATAATGTTGAGCAGACAATGTGTTAGCTTGAATTTTGAGTTCATCTGATTGGTTGGAGTCAATGAACTTTGGTGGCCATTACTATGACCCAGCTTCCCCAGGTATCCATGAGTCCTAGAACCACTTCCTCTGGGCAGCAGGGTACTACAAAGTTGCTTCCTAGCTCTGTAGCCTGCTATCCTGCTGGACCCTAAAAGAGCATGCTGACTCATCTGGACCTGAAGACAACCAAAAGTCCTGGACTAATCTCACCTTTCTCCCCCAGCTGCCACAGTCAGGACACTGAAGCCTGGCCTGGAGCCTGTGCCTGGACTGGGATGATGGAGGAAGCAGACAAAAGTCATTTGGGCTTCCTTCTGGAAAGGGTTAAGTGCCTTGTTAGCACAATGATAAGCAAAGAATCTTAGCTGGACATCCCAGTACTAGACAGTACGTGCTGGACATCTTAGTACTCTTGAGGCTGAGGCAGGAAGACAAGACTATAGGAAAGAGAAAAAAAACATAAGACACTTCCTGAGACCGGTAAGTCCATCAGGTGTGTGACCTGGGAACTGGCCCTGGCTATTGTAACACATCCAGTTAGAACCTAGATAACTAAAAACTAATTATTTGAATAAAAAGCCTTCTTGTTCCTCCCTGAACTTTTCCTGAGGATCCCTCAAAAACTGCCTTCTAAAAGCTCCTAAGAAAACTACTAGATTTCCTCATATTCAGAAAATCAAGGCTTACAATCTTTCAGCTTTACCATGGTGCATAACTACACCTATACAGTCATTCTGGATTTTATTTCCAACATAGTAGTCAATAAGTTACATGCGATATCTAACACTTCATGTAAAACAGGCATCATGTTAGATGATTTTGCCCAACTCTTGGCTCTTAAGTATTTTGAGCATGTGGCAAGGGGCGAGACAAAGTTATGGTGTTTGGTAGGAGAGGTGTCTTCAGTGCATTTCAAATTTAGGAATTCTTCAGCTTTCAATGGGTGTTGATGAGGACATAAGTTCATCTTAAGTTTAGGAGCATCTAACCTCTACCTACCTCCCACAGCATTAATAGTGTTGCTAAGGGCCTGGTCTAACATATTCACATTTGGATGCCTGGCCAATACTCATCCAAACCACCTACCTTCATACAAACCTACAAACCATTTCTGACCTCTGCTTAACAGAGAAACCTCAGCAGATAGAGATTGTGGCGGGGACAAGGTAACACTTCCAGAGCCTTTAGACCCCAGGCAGTAAATTTCTGACAAGTTGTAATGTCCACTTTGAGCTGCTCCTACTTCCTAAGGATCATAAATGTTGAGTTCCCACTGAGAACATCCTGCCATCTATGCACATTGTCACGTTTCCTTTGAAATGCCTGGATTTTGTGAGAGCAGCCTGGAAAGCTAACATTTCCAACCAACAATTCCAGCTGTCTGACTCAGTCCTGGAGAGCAGGACATCTCAGCTGGTCATGATGAGTGTTGAAATACCTGTCTCCGGCTTTCCTGTGGACCAGGATCCTCTTCAGATATGCTAGTTCAATCTGGACATAGTCATGTTGAAAATCCGGCAGCTTCGTCCCTTTTACAATAACTTGATACATTTCCACTCTGATCACTAACTAATCTTATTTTTAACTGTCAATAACAGTGCTCCCCCTTTTGGATGGGGAGACCTGGTATTCCCAAGTACCTACAAACACATTATACTATGTGGGGCCTCCACTGTGAAGGATAACTATGAGGGAAAAAAAAAAAAAAAAATGTGCTGTTTTAAAAGGGACC
>NW_008337446.1:878245-930745 GCF_000622305.1 Nannospalax galili
ATAGAGATTAGAAACACATGTGCAACATCTTAGTGTCAATTGCATTAAAAATGAATTTTTCTGTATGAAACAGTGTATTTTAATAATGAAATGGAGATCTTTTATAAAGGTTAAAACCTCATTTAATTTTTATGTCTTATAGGGTTTACACGGAGTACAATATTGTATAACTGTATTAACTCAACTGTAAACCTAATAATTTACAGCAAATTTTGAAAGAGAAGCATCTTAGCTCAGGAAATTGTTATTTAATATGTCAATGCTCTTGTAATGAAATGCTTCTTCTAAGTATGTGGTTAATAAATAAATAATTTTTTTAAAAAAACATATTGCATAACAGTTTGCTATTATCTTTGAATAATTTATTTATGTTTCTACTGTCTTATATAACATACTTGTCTTATACATATTAGAAATGTAATACACTAGAAATATTTTGTGTATTACATAACATTTTGGAAATGTAAACTAAAGCAAACAATGGCTCTCATGTTTGACCACACGGCACTGTGGTTAGCATGGAGAATACCCAGATGGTCCATAGCCATTATCTTGGTAAATTAACACCAAGTCTGTTTCTCAGCCTTGTAAGTTCAGAAATGAATTTTGTTAGTGCAGGGGTGATGGCTGCCACTTTCCCGACAGGAATCTCAAGGATGGACCATGAGACCGTAAGTTGAACCAGAAAGCTAACTTATTAGCTCACAAATTATTACCTTATTCTGGAATGGAAGCAGCCTGGACCACACCTAGTCTGTGGAGCATTTTCTTGTCTTCTAGTTCCATGGGAAGCTAAGTTATTTTCCTAGACTTACTTATAAATTTGACAATGAGAATTCACTGACATAGGAACTAGAATACTGAAAGTGTATATGATGAAAATATTTTTTTCCCAGAAGGAAAAAAATCTAAGTTCATCTAAGTTAAGTTAATCTAAGTTGCTGACATGGGTTGAATTGTGTCCCCTCCAAAAAAAAAAAGAAGTCTTAACACCTCCTTCTTGTGAATGTGACCTGATTTGGAAATTGGGGATCTTTGCAGATGTAAGCTGATCACTGGGGTGAGCGATACACCAATATAATGGTTGTCCTTACAGTAACTACAGAGGCAGGGCTAGGAGTCATACATAAGCCAACGAACACCACAGATTGCCAGTACAAGCTATCAACTACAAGACCAAGGAAGATTCTCCCCTTCAGGCATCAAAGGGTTACTGAAAAGACATTTTTTCAGACGTAATTTCAGACTTCTGGCCTACAGAACTCCGAGACACTACTACTGTTTTAAGTCATACAGTTTGTACTATTTTGTTATGACAGTCCTAGGAAATTGAAAAAGCTGTGTGTGTGATATGGAATCTGAATGAGTAAAACTGAGAAGAATCTATGTCTAAGGGGGTCAGGCTGTGAAAGCCAGCTCCCTTGCTCATTACAGAAAGGGTCTTCCAAATGAACCTAGCATATTTGAAGTCCATCAGCTAAGCCCCATTCCCACATGGACAGTACTTATGAAATGAGTATTTATGGGGTCAATTTCAAGTTTAATAGAAACCCCACAGAGGGAGGGTTGTGTCTTCAATTCCAAACAACAAACAAGCCCAGTAGGACCTACAGGGCAAGGACACGCAGGGTAACAAACAGGAATGAAAGACAGCCCTCCCTTCTGTTGTTGTTTGTTGTGTAGGTTCTCTGTTTGCTTCCTGCCAATAAAACTCAAATTTGGGCAATTTGTCAGTACAGATTGGAAATACCCAAGAAAAATCTTCATTTTATAGGTCTTACTCACTAGTATCCTTTAGGAGCCAACAGACTAATAACCAAATGAATGGACTATATTAGTCATGTGGATAATGTTGAGCAGACAATGTGTTAGCTTGAATTTTGAGTTCATCTGATTGGTTGGAGTCAATGAACTTTGGTGGCCATTACTATGACCCAGCTTCCCCAGGTATCCATGAGTCCTAGAACCACTTCCTCTGGGCAGCAGGGTACTACAAAGTTGCTTCCTAGCTCTGTAGCCTGCTATCCTGCTGGACCCTAAAAGAGCATGCTGACTCATCTGGACCTGAAGACAACCAAAAGTCCTGGACTAATCTCACCTTTCTCCCCCAGCTGCCACAGTCAGGACACTGAAGCCTGGCCTGGAGCCTGTGCCTGGACTGGGATGATGGAGGAAGCAGACAAAAGTCATTTGGGCTTCCTTCTGGAAAGGGTTAAGTGCCTTGTTAGCACAATGATAAGCAAAGAATCTTAGCTGGACATCCCAGTACTAGACAGTACGTGCTGGACATCTTAGTACTCTTGAGGCTGAGGCAGGAAGACAAGACTATAGGAAAGAGAAAAAAAACATAAGACACTTCCTGAGACCGGTAAGTCCATCAGGTGTGTGACCTGGGAACTGGCCCTGGCTATTGTAACACATCCAGTTAGAACCTAGATAACTAAAAACTAATTATTTGAATAAAAAGCCTTCTTGTTCCTCCCTGAACTTTTCCTGAGGATCCCTCAAAAACTGCCTTCTAAAAGCTCCTAAGAAAACTACTAGATTTCCTCATATTCAGAAAATCAAGGCTTACAATCTTTCAGCTTTACCATGGTGCATAACTACACCTATACAGTCATTCTGGATTTTATTTCCAACATAGTAGTCAATAAGTTACATGCGATATCTAACACTTCATGTAAAACAGGCATCATGTTAGATGATTTTGCCCAACTCTTGGCTCTTAAGTATTTTGAGCATGTGGCAAGGGGCGAGACAAAGTTATGGTGTTTGGTAGGAGAGGTGTCTTCAGTGCATTTCAAATTTAGGAATTCTTCAGCTTTCAATGGGTGTTGATGAGGACATAAGTTCATCTTAAGTTTAGGAGCATCTAACCTCTACCTACCTCCCACAGCATTAATAGTGTTGCTAAGGGCCTGGTCTAACATATTCACATTTGGATGCCTGGCCAATACTCATCCAAACCACCTACCTTCATACAAACCTACAAACCATTTCTGACCTCTGCTTAACAGAGAAACCTCAGCAGATAGAGATTGTGGCGGGGACAAGGTAACACTTCCAGAGCCTTTAGACCCCAGGCAGTAAATTTCTGACAAGTTGTAATGTCCACTTTGAGCTGCTCCTACTTCCTAAGGATCATAAATGTTGAGTTCCCACTGAGAACATCCTGCCATCTATGCACATTGTCACGTTTCCTTTGAAATGCCTGGATTTTGTGAGAGCAGCCTGGAAAGCTAACATTTCCAACCAACAATTCCAGCTGTCTGACTCAGTCCTGGAGAGCAGGACATCTCAGCTGGTCATGATGAGTGTTGAAATACCTGTCTCCGGCTTTCCTGTGGACCAGGATCCTCTTCAGATATGCTAGTTCAATCTGGACATAGTCATGTTGAAAATCCGGCAGCTTCGTCCCTTTTACAATAACTTGATACATTTCCACTCTGATCACTAACTAATCTTATTTTTAACTGTCAATAACAGTGCTCCCCCTTTTGGATGGGGAGACCTGGTATTCCCAAGTACCTACAAACACATTATACTATGTGGGGCCTCCACTGTGAAGGATAACTATGAGGGAAAAAAAAAAAAAAATGTGCTGTTTTAAAAGGGACCCAAACCCAAGTCCTCTGCAAGAACAGCCAGTATTCTTAACCACCGAGCTATCTCTCCAGTCTCCGGAGTCCACTTTTTCAGGCTTGTAGCTTTCAAAATGTCTTTATTCTTTGGGGGAGGGGGGGGCCCAGGTTCTCACTATATAGCTTGGAATGGCCTGGAGTTCATTATGCAGACCAGGCTGGCCTTGAACTCACAGAGATTTGCCTGCCTCTGCTTCCTGAGTGGTGGGATAAAATGTCTATTTCTGGACAGGCATGGTGGCACATGTCTTGATCCCAGCATCCAGGAGGCAGAGGCAGATGAATCTCTGTGAGATCAAGGTCAGCCTGGTCTATATAGTGAATTTCAGGCCAGCTGGGGCTGCAGGGAGACCCTGTCTCAAAAAGACCAAAAAAAAAAAAAAAAAGGGTTTTTTTTGGGATGATGAGATGAAAGCCAGGGGAATCAGGGAAAAAGTATTGTGATGTCTACAATTTATTTATTTATTATTTTTATTTTATATGTATGAGTATATTGCCTGCATGTGTGTAAGTGTGCCCATGTCAAGCCATGCCCAAGGAAGTCAGAGGAGGACATTAGATACCCTGGAACTGGAGTTACAGATGGTTGTTAGTCACCATGTGGGTGCTGGGAATCAAACCCGGGTCCTCTGTAAGAACAGCCAGTCAGCCAGTCCTCTTAACTGCTTAACCATCTCTCCAGTCCCCAGTGACGTCTGCAATTTATTTTTCATACACACACACACACACACACACACACACACACACACACACACAATGTGGTCATTGCATTCCATGGAGACAGGTAAACCCACAATGTACTAGCAATTATTCTACCTCTATTTTTAGGTCATATGAGCATTCATCTCTTTCTATACACCTAAAGAGGAAGAACTGCTAGGATTAGTCCTGTGTTGTAGGCTGAGTGCTAGGTAGCCCACGTCCCCAGCAAAGCTTGTTATCAGGAAAGCCAGGGGATAATCCAGATGCCAGTGCTTTGACCTAAGACACTAAATGAAAATCCATTCTCTCTTTGGAAAAGGGGTCTTTTCAGTGATGATTTATAGCATGAAGGTATCAGCAAGAGATGCCAGGCCAGGAGGTGGACTGATCGGGCTAAAATAGAGCAAGGAAGGGTAGAGATGTAAGATGTCAGCGACATGTGTTCTGGCTGCTCTTGGTGAGAATGACTGATCGGGCTAAAATAGAGCAAGGAAGGGTAGAGATGTAAGATGTCAGCGACATGTGTTCTGGCTGCTCTTGGTGAGAATGGGAGGGAGGCTTCATCCGGTCTTCTGTAGATGAGCTGAGTAGAGGGAATCTCTGCACATGATTTGGCAGCTGCAAAATGGCTGGAGGTCATGAGCAAGAGCATTCAAGTGATGGGCTTCCAGAGGTGGACGTTGAGATTAGGTCCTGTCCCAGCACTCCCTGCAGGAATTTCAAAGGTACAGGGATGATGGAGGCCCCGGGAGACTAGATTGTTAGAGTGACATAGGAGCAGGGACTGAGGCTATTCCAGTGGACAGAGAATACTTGGGGCTACATGAGTTTTGTGTGTGGCAGAGATACAGTGTTGGCTTCTGTCCCAGGACCCACTAACAAGGGCAGATGGTGTTGACAGGAAAGCCTTTATTCTGCCAAGTGCTTGTTGGGCTTGTGGAAGCAATTTGGGGACAAAAGCTGATACTCCCTGGGCTGCTGGCTAACCAGCAGGACCTCAACATAAAGGAGCAGGTAGATCCAGGAGTGAGGAGCAGAGATGAGAGAGGAAACCGTAATAGAGATGGAACTGCAAAGGCTGGATACCCCACATGGCACAACACCCAAACAGCCTGAACTTAGAGTCAGAGGCACCGAAATTCAGGAAAACTTGGCTTAGAGGATTCTAAGGGGAAAGCAAGCTAAAAGGTATCCAGCACTGTAAGCACGGCCCCAGTTAAATACAGGCAGAACTTTCAAACAGACCAGGAGGCCAGCAAAATTCACCTGATACATATAACACCCACAGATTTAGATTTTCAACTTTGATAAGGAATTATTTAAATACATATCTGAAGTTTCTTAGCACCAATACCAATGTCTTTGAAAGGAGTTTCCTTCCACTTCAGTGCCTTGTGTAAGCCATGTCACTTGTGTCCTGTTCCAGGCCAATCATTTCATTTTGTAACATTTATTTATTTATATGGGCAGGAGGGAGGGTGCACCTGCCCAGCGTTCGTGTGGAGATCAGAGGACAATTTTTCAGGATCTGGGAATTGAACTAGGTGGTCAGGCTTGGTGGCAAGCTCCTTCACCCCCTGAGCCACCTCTCCAGCCCTCATGCTAATCATCTCATTGCTTTCTTTGCAGTGGTTCAGTTCTATAAACAGTCTAATGTAAGGTCTTCTTAACTTTCTTCATTCATATATACATATATACACATGTGTACATACATGTGTATATATGTATATATGTGTATATACATACATATGTGCACACGCTGGATTTTGAAGTGGAAAGAAGAGTGCAGGTGCGACTCAGACGTCAAGAAACAAGTTCATCCATCCTCTCAAAGTAACAAGGCACAGTGGACCAAGGGCAATGATCAGCACTCTGCAGGCTGCTAGGTGCTTTTTCCTAGTACCCGGCTTGAGGAACAGGGGCCTTGGGACTTGGTAGAATCCCCAAGGAACAGTACCTGAGCTGTTGGAGAAATTAGAAATGATGCTTTTAAAGCTCAGAATCAGAGAGAAAGAGATCATTTTCTGAGCTGAAGAAGAGATTCCATCCTTGCACACCATTGAGCCACATATTCAGGAGTTAGTTTAGAGGGGAAGCCTTTTCTAGACCCAGAGAAGCAGGAAGCGTCTGTTCTCACCACCCAAGCACACTTCCCCACCCCCACGTTCTTTTAATACCTTATTTCCTCCCGCACTTCCTCCTGCTTGAGGTGGGCCTGGGAGGAAGGATGCAAATTTATCTAATCTCTAAAAAAAATAACTTGTGGTATTGGCCTTAAGTGTTTCGCAAGTTTCAGGCAATGATAAAGCCCAAGGCTGTTTCAACCCTCTCAACTCAGATCTGTCTCCAGAGAGCACCCCATGGTTTGCTTGGACCCTCTCTCCCAGAGTCTCCTCCAGATACTTCCAGAAGAAAAATCCTGGTCAGCACCTACCACACCTAAACACCACCCCCACCCAAAACTAAATGCAGCAGCCACGTGGGCCTCTGTGAAGGGTGCAGGCCACGGGACACCCCTCCCCCACCCCTCGCCCCCGCAGTGGAGACTTTGGGCCACATCCTCTCTTTCTTTCTCTCATCTGGGAGAGACCTGACTCAGCAAGAAAGAGGGGAGACCTGCACACCCCTACCCTGGGGCACAGATGAGGAGCAAAGAAATGACTGGCAGCAGCTGACCTCTTAGAGCCACATGCACACCAGTGTCCCCATTATGGGCAAAACAGTCCCATTTGCCTTGGGTGTCTGGTGGGAAAAGAAGCTGTTCCCGGCAGCCTTTGTGCTCTGAGCTGTTCATGCCACTGGTCCCTGGGGGCGGGAGGTGGGGGGGCGGACAACACACCCTGTTCCCATGCTGGCCGTGATTGCTTATTTCTGGATGTCAAAAGCCTTCTCTTACTCCTTAAATTCATAAGGATGAGCAGTCTGGTCCCACTGAGGAATGTGAGGCAGGCTCTCCCATTCCACCTTCTTCCCTAGCCTGACTGGAAAAGTGGCACCCGGGAGGCACCAGCTTAGTTCAGGAGGTTCCCTCAGGTGGCATGGGTTCAGTTGTCACACAGAACAAAATCACAGTCACTCAGAATGAACAGACAGCCTACAGTCCACCCACCGCAGTGTCCTCAGAGAGCTGGGATCTCTCAGATTCCTGGAAGATTTCACTGGGCTCTGCACACTCTAAGGAACTGCATCTCAGACACCTTTTTAAAAATGAGTTCCTCAGATGTTTCTCCTGCATATGTGAGTGTAAGAAGCACCTCCTCTCCACATCATGGAATGCTTGTTGAGTGAATAAATGCCTGCTAGTGAGTGCAAAGGCAGTAATCACTCCTCACAGGAGTGTTGGCTCTGATTTTAATTCTTGAATATTCCCAAACTACAGTTAAAATGATGGACCCTGAGGTGCATGGGAGGACTTTTTGGGGCAGGTGTCCTCTGGCCATATTCCATTAAGAGGCCACACAGGACTTCTACCCATGGATGCACAGCTTCACAAAGCAACAATGTATTGCTGAGCTAACTATTCACATTGCCACCAAGGTGCCCCAAAGCACTTAACAAATACAGTGGGCACAGTGCAGTCCCTAGCTCCCTGTCAGGGATGCTGCAGCTCACGTTAAAAAAAATCTCTCTTCCTGTGTTGCTATAACACTTCAAAGTGTAGATTTGCATCCAGCTCATTCAAATCCCAAAGGCTTCATGGTCCCACCATAACCACTGAAATCCATTTCATAAATTCAAAATGGCAGCAGAGATTCACAATTTGTCAGGCAGGCAAGAACCCCAAACTTATAGAATTCAAGATCCCATTTTGGAGTTAAGTGACAGGACAGTGGGATCTGGAGGCTCCCTAAAAAATGTGAACAAGTCAACATTTACAACCCTGCAAATTTTCCTTCAAACCTAGACCGAGGTCTAAGCCTCAGTCATTCCCCAATCTGATAATGGTTCATTGTGCAAGTTTTAAATTCCTCAGACCTGATCTGAGTCTTGACTATAGGTCTTATATGTTATTTGATCTTGGATAAATCACTAAACCTCTCTGAGTCTCTTCTTCAGTTACAGTATGTATAATGATATCTACTTCATAGGCTGGTTATGAACATGGACTAAGGTGATAAAAAATGCTAAGCATTGGCACTTAAAAAATATTAGTCAGTATGAACTTACATAGAGCACAGGCTTTGCCAGACTCCAGTGCTTAAACCACTTCCACTGTGTCATCCCCTTAACCATCTTTGTGTATCCCAGTACCTCCAGAAGAGACCCAGGCAATCTTGTTGGCATTGAAAAACACAAAGTAAAACAACAACAACAAAATAAAGAGAAAACAAAACTACAACAAACCTGCAAGGCTAGCTAGGTGCATCACTGAGCTTCAAGGCAAAGTGGTTCTGGCATTGAGCACAGCTTCTTAAACTGAGGGCTCCAATGCCATGTGGGGTCATGTAACTGAAAACTAGGGTTGTAAAAAATTGTCAACAGTAAAAGGCCCCTGAACTCACGATGACCAAAAATCAATTCAAAATCAAATGCACAATGAATCCAAGGTATTTCTAGTAGCGCTGGCCCATATGGCAGGCCGTTTGGTCACTGCAGCATTGCCCCTGAGCACACAGCATGGCATGTGTGTTCTATACTGCACATGCTATCACACCATGTGAAACCAGCAAACAGCCTAAAACACCAAGGCTTGGATTGAGGTCTTGTGTGTTGTCAGTTACAGTGTTTTTACTGCACATATGAAGTTTTCTTATTTTATAGAAACAAATTAATTATGGAAAACAAGGATTTTTCACATTTTCCTATAGTCAGTCCTCAGCATGTATCATGTTAGTATATCTTTGGATTATATTCTGTTAGAATGTTTGATTTTAAAAATTGCTGTTTGAGCTGAGCATGGTGGCATACGTGGGACACAGAGGAAGGTAGAGCTCTGTGAGATCGAGGCCACCTGGTCTACATATGAAGTTCCAGGCCAGCTGTGGCTACAGGGAGACCCTTTCTAATTAGAAAGAAAGAAAGAAAGAAAGAAAGAAAGAAAGAAAGAAAGAAAGAAAGAAAGAAAGAAAGAAAGAAAGAAAGAGAGAGAGAGAGAAAGGAAGGAAGAAAGAAAGTAAAAAAGAAAGGAAGAAAGAAAGAAAAAAAGAAAGGAGGGAGGGAGGGAATAAAGAGAAAGAGAGAAAGGAAGGAAGGAAGGAAGGAGAAAGAAAGAGGAAAGAACGATGCATGCAGCTGGGCTATCTCTAAAAAAGAAAAAAAAAGATAGCAGGGGGCTGGAGAGATGGCCCAGCAGATAAAAGCACTGGCCGTTCTTGCAGAAGACCCAGGTTTGTTTCCCAGCACCCACGTGGCGGCTAACAACCATCTGTAACTTCAGTTCCTGGGGATCCATTGTCCTCTTCTGGCCTTTACAGGCATTGCATGGATGGGTACATGCAGGCAAAACTCACTCAAACATATAAAATAAAAATAGAGCCAACACCCTACCCACTTCATCACTCAGCTCCAAGCCAGCCTGGTGAACTAGATAGAACCAGTCCACTCTGCTGCCAATCCCACACTCACAGCTTTAACTGTGATTCCCCACGTCACATACTGGAAAAGCCTGGAATCATCTGGTCCATCTAATAAAAATAAAAAGTGAGAACCTGAAGCAGAGACCAGCTAACTATTCATACCTGATCAGAAACCAAGCAAGCCCCAACAACAATAAAAACAGAGTCAAACTTCTTCTTACAAGGCAGGCTATAATTCTATAATTTCTTATTAGATACTCAACCAGCAAAAGAAGTCCATATGCCCAGGTCACATCACAAAAACACAAATAATATAAAAAACTAAGACAATATGTGCCCACCAAATCCTACCAGTCCTTAGAAGTATTCAGTGAGAACTACTCAGAGCAACCCCAGGACATAGAGCTTAAAAGAATAATCATAAACACAATCGAAGTATTCAAGGACTTTAAAGAGCACACAAACACTCAAGGAACTAGGACAGAAATAAACTCCTGATTGAAGCTAAAGAAAATACAAATATACAGCAGAATGAAATACCAATTCAGGATTTGAAAAGTGAACTCATGAAAGAGAAATGTTGAGGAAAACTCAATCCAAGATGAAGGCAGAACTGGAAAAAGCTCAGTAAACCAATTAGAAAAGGCAGGACAAAGTCTCACCGGCAGAATGAATCAGACGGAAAACAATATAAAGACCTGAAGATGGAGCTGGAGAACTGGACCACTCAAGCAAAGAATATGAATGTGTAGGAAATGTGGGGCACCATGAAAAGACCAAATGTAGGAATTATAGGCATAAAAGAAGGAGAAGATTCTCTGGCCAATGGCATTTACCAGATCTTAACAGGATTATAGAAGAAAACTTCCTTTAATTAGGAAAAATATACCCATACAGATATAGGAAGCATATAAAACACCAATTGGATGGGACCAGAAAAGAGATTCTCAATGGCATATCATCGCAAAAACACTAAATGTACAGAACAAAGACAGGGTAAAAACTGCAAGAGAAAAATCAACAAGTTACATATAAAGGAAAATCCTTCTGAATTACAGCTGATTTTTCAATGCAAATTATAAAAGCCAGAAGAGCCAGGAGCAATGTATTCCAAGTTCTAAATGACCATAGATGCCAACTCAGAATATTTAACCAGCAAAACTACCTATCATAGTCAAAAGAGAAAGAAAAATCTTCCACGATACAAATAGGCTGAAAGAATTCATGTCCACCAAACCAGTCCTACAGTGAGTACGCCAAGTAATGTAAAGGACTGAAGAAAGGAATGACCATACCCAGGAGGCTACAAAAAGACAATAAATGAAGGTATAATTATGGAAACACAAAACAGGACCAAGAACACAAGTAGAAAATAAAATGACAGAAACCAAAACACATCTTTCAATAATAACTTTAAACATCAATGGCCTCAACTCTCCAGTCAAAAGACACAGTCTCGTTGAATGGATTAAGAAACAAAATTAACCTTTTTGTTGTCAACAAGAAACTCATTTTACCTTCAAAGACAGGTGCCACCTTAGGGTAAAAGGATGGAAAAGGTATTCCAAGTAATTTGGGCACTTCAAACCAAATAGCCTTCAAGTCAAAACTAACCAGAATAGATAAGAAAGTCACTTCATCATGATCAAGGGAACAATTGACCAAGAAGACATTATAATCATAAATATATATGTACCAAACATTGGCACACCCAATTTCATTAAAAGAATACCACTGGACTTCAAGATACAGCTTAACCACAACTCAGTAGGTGACTTCAATACCCCACTTTCTCCAATAGTCAGGTCATCTGGGCAAAGAATAAACAGAGAAACATTTTAATTAAATGATATCATACACCAAATGGACCTAACAGACATCTACAGAATATTTCACCCACGTACCAAAGAATACACAAT
This sequence comes from Nannospalax galili, assembly GCF_000622305.1. Lineage (NCBI taxonomy): Eukaryota > Metazoa > Chordata > Mammalia > Rodentia > Spalacidae > Nannospalax > Nannospalax galili. The sequence continues at coordinate 890,024 of NW_008337446.1, forward strand.
TTACTCAGCAGCCCTTGGAAGTTTCTGTAAAATAGACCACATACTGTGACATAAAACAAACCAGAAAATACAAAAAAATTGAAATAATTCCATGCATTCTATCTAATAATAGTGCAATAAAGCTTATAATCAACAGCAAAAGAAGCTCTAGTAAGTACATGAACACATGAGGATTAAACAATACATTACTGAATGATGACTGGGTCAAAGAAGAAATCAAGAAAGAAATAAAAGTATTCCTGGAATTAAATGAAAATGATAATACAACATGACAAAACCTCTGGGACATATTAAAAGCAGTCCTAAGAGGGAAGTTTAAAGCTCTAAGTGTCTGTGTTTTAAATAAAAGAAAGAGCACAAATAAATGACTTAATGATATAACTCAAGAATCTGAGAAAACAAGAACTCAAACCCAGTACAACAGAAGAAATAAGAAAAATCACAGCAGAAATCAATGAAATAGAAGCAAAGAAAACAATACAAACAATACAAAGAATCAATGAATCCAAGAGCTGATTCTTTGAAAAGATAAAAAAGATAACCCCTTAGCCCAGTTAACGGAAAGAAAGAGCAAACCCAAATCAACAAAATCAGAGAGGAAAAAGGGAAACAAACACAAAAAGTAATATAGAACATTTTAATGGAATACTTTAAAAACTTCGATTAAATTAGAAAATCTAAAAATACTGGATGAATTTCTAAACTCAACAGAACCACCAAAGTTAAATGAAGAAGAAATCAACAACTTAAGCAAAATTCATGCAGAGATAGGAAGCATATAAAACACCAATTAGATGGGACCAGAAAAGAGACTCTCAATGGCATATCATCATAAAAACAATAAACATACAGAACAAAGACAGGGTAAAAACTGCAAGTGAAAATCAACAAGTTACATATAAAGGAAAATCTTTCTGAATTACAGCTGAGACTGAAACAGTAATACAAAGCCTCCTGCCTGAAAAAAAAAGCCCAGGTCCAGATGGATTCACACCAGAATTCTAGCAGCCCTTCAAAGAAGAACTACAAACAATACTGCTTAACTTACTCAAAAAGATAGAAACAGAGACAGAACTTCCCAACCCCTTCTATGGAGATTTCATACAATACACCTTAATCACATTTAGACCCCTCCCCTATCTGTACCCCTATAGCCCACCCACCAGATTTCATGCACTCTTTCATATATGTCAAGGCCTCTTGAATCATGTTTGTGTACCCAGATGTCTCTCAGTGTGAGTTTATTCACTGGAGCCTGTTCGGCCTATCTAGAGTCACTGCCTTAAAGAAGATCAACTCTCTCTCAGCCAGCAGTGATCAGCTGCCAAGAGTTACTAGACTGAGGTTGGGCCCTGCTGCTGCTGCCCATTTCCCATGTGTATGCTTGCTTTTATCTGATTGTGTCTGCATGGGTCTTGTGAATGCTGACACCATTGCTGTAAGTTCATATACGCAAGTTCCCAGGATAAGGAAATAATTTTCTGTTGGCTTTAGCCACTCAACTCGGGTATTTTGTTACAGCTGCCCTGGCAAACTGATACAATCTGTTTCTCATTAGAATCGTCAGACAGCATGATACACAGGAAACATTTGATGAAAGTTAGGTCTTTACAATATCTGAGAAGAGGGAGAGGGACCAGTCAGCCTGAGACTTTGCCAGACTGCAATTGGTTTCCAAACCAGACTTCCCTACCATGAGCCATCTTCCAAGCAGCCTAGACTGTGCATGCCATCTACCAACGTGGTCCTCTATCGTGGACAAAACTACAAAGACAATGACAAGTCGGTTCACTTTCATCAAGCCACCACCACCTTCCCTTCACACTTGCCATGACAGCAAATGGTTCATTTCAACATCTTTCTTAACATACCTTGATCTAAATCCCAAATGAGTCACCATGACACTTGCAATGACTACTCAGTAGCATAACTTGGATGCTCTGGAAGTCCTTCTCAGAGTGGAAAAGGCTGGTCTTGGAGCTGGTTCTTAGCTTCACACAACCTTTGGGTGCTGATTTTGCTTTAAGAATGGCCTGAAGCCCCAGTGCCAGAGGAGGAACAGTCTCCCTGGAAAGACTCATCTCCCAATTCTGACAGCTTTTCTTACAGTCCATCTACACATGGGTATTTCCTGGCTTTTGTTTTACCTTTCTCATAAATTCTAACACTGTCACGGGTAAGTTATAGAGAAACTGAGACCTTTTTTCTTCCCAGTTCTCGCCCGATTTATAAACAAACACATTTTCTTTTCCAGTTCCTTCCCCCCATCTTTGGGCAAAGCCTGTAGCAGCCTGCCTGAGGTTTCTGTCACGTGACTGCCCTGACCTATTCTTGTCTCTGCTCTGTGACCCCTCACAATTCATCACATCCTGCTATAGTTTCTGTGTATCCTCCAGTATTCGTGCTACACACTTAGTCCCCAAAGTCATGTGTTAACGGCATGTGGAGACAAGGACAACGGGAGGTTGACTGAGTCATAAACTCTCTTGAATGGATTAGATTGTTCACAGATTAATGGATTCAAGGACTACCAAAGGTATAGCTGACTTGATCTGTCTTAGCATGTGATGCCCTCCATCATGTTAGGATATAGGAAGAAGGACCTTACCAAAAACTAGCACCATGCTCTTGGAACTCCTAGCCTCTACTCTGTAAACTATTAGTCTCTGATACTTTTCCTATAGCAACAGTAAATAGACTAAGCCTGATTCCCATTTGGTCTTTTGAAGTTTATCCGAACTTTCAGCCATGAAGGAAAAGCAATATTCATTTTATTATTCTGGATACCACTACGATTTCTTACTGGAATCTGTCAAAGTACTTACTGAACTCCAAATACTATATAATAATCCCAACAAGTGAAGACACTCTACTACTATATACTGTTGCAGGAAAACTGAAGGATGGGATCAGAACACACAGAGAAGGCTCCCAGAGACTCACGTGGAGAAATTGGGACTATTTGTTCAAGCCAGTGGACTCCAGCCGCTTCCACCCAAAGAACGCAAGAACTGAGTTGAGTCCCTTTACAGAATTTGTAGGTCTCCTGTATTATACATTGGTGGGCATTATTAGCACAGATGCTTAGTACCCTAAGAACACCAAAAGGAAATTCCTTCTGCAGGCATGTTTACAGAGACAATTAGGGCAGGAGTTAAGATATTTTTAACAGAGTTTGATTACAGGTGCTTTAGCAAACAAGGCAGCTGCGTACAGATGTTCTCCTAGATAACTGTGGTATTTATTTCTTAAGACTGCTTTCTCCATTTTAGTTTTGATTCTTTTTTCAACACAAATTTTAGTAAGCATTTATAAAACCACTACAAGGTGAACACTATATTGTAAAGCATAAAATCAATTATAAAACAACGTTAGACACTCACAGAAATGACATTAAAGCCATGGCTATATTTCTTTTCTCATCAGTAGAACTGCTCTATCTGCCAGCCACATGTAGTTGCTGAGCACTTTCAAGGAGGCCAGGCTGAACCAAAAGTTACTACATGAATAAATGTTGGACGTGGTACGAAGTATAAGGCAGTAAAACATATCAAGGAGATTTCATAGATTATACTTTGTTTTAACCTCTCACACTATACTTTAGGTCTCCAAAACTTTACCTAACCATTTAAAGTGTGCAACCTTTGACCACTCTCTCCCTATTTCCCACCCCTGGCTCTTTTAACCATTGTTCTACTCTGCTTCTATGAGTTGGACTTCCTTAGACTACATAAAGACATGAGATGACACAGTATTTGTCTTCCTGGTGAACTTATCCCATGTGTCTTTCTGGGTCTGCCTTATAACTTTCCACTCTTTCAATGTGACTCTGCAACCTTTACAACTATACATAAACCTCACGTTGTTTCTGTTGGATGGCGCCGGTAAACAAGAATCGTTGGGGCACAAGAGTATCTTCCAATGACTTGCTGCAGGTTCCGTGGAGAGTCAGAACTCAAAGCAGTGTCTGACAGCCTGGGCAAGACTCACCTAGGAAAAGACTGTGGCTGTTGAAATAAAGAATAACACCATTGGGCATGACTCTGAAAATGTCTCTCCCCAACTGAGATTTCCATTTATCACTTTGTATTTTCTGAGAAGGAGTTGTGCAGAGGTGAAATCAGACCAGATAGCAAGCAGAAAGCCATATCTTATATGAGTCTTGAAGTGTAATCTGGGCCTAGGCATTTTCCATCCCCGTCTCAACCATTCAGAGTAGCTTTCAGTCCCACTATCATATCAGAAGGTACGTGACTAAAAACACATAGTGAAACTCATGTGACAGATGTTTTCACTCTGATACCTTTTCTTTATGAACAGCTTTTGGAGCAATTGATAATCACTGAACAAATCCCCAAATTATGTCACCTAAAGTACCGAAAGGATCGTTCTCGTTCAAGGAGACTCATGTGGGTTCTGCATATGCAACTAAGAGAAACTATGAGAAGATCAGGCATCTCAGCTGGTTTCGCCTCAACCCTGAGAAGGGAAAGCCCATGTGTAAACATAACACCAGGACCCAGTGCAGCAAATGTCACCGTGTTTGTGCACCGCACTCCCAATGGAGCGGTCTGTCCTTCAGACAGATCTTGTTGGTGCCCTCAAACCCTCCACTGAAGCAGAGCTGTTGAGGAAAGACCCCTGAGTTTAAGATGCCTTTGTCATCTGGAGGCCGCTGCTGTGGCCTCTTCAGCAAGATTGGCAGAAACTTTGAAGCAGGAAAAAAACAAAACCGGATCTGCAAGCTGCCTGCAAGGCTGTCAATCAAGTTCAAGGGAAACTCGGGTTCTTCCCAGGACTTATTTATGTGACTCTAACAAAATAATTCATTAGTTTCTGTAGAAGGTAGGGATAGAAAGTGCATCTAAACTCATTCCAAAAAGATGTCAGAACAGCACGAAAGGGAAAGATGGTGAAAGATAATAAAAAAATAGATTCGTGAACTAAAAAAAAAACAAAAAAACCCAAACCTAGCAACCGATAGTTGTTGATATACCTCCAGAAGTTTCAGGATAGTATTTGTAACACCAAAATAAAAGGAGCTTTGATAGCTCATTACACTTAAAGACTGATCTGCATGAGCATTCATGGATGTTCATAAGATGTTGCATTTCCTGTTTTCCACTGAGATACGCGATACTCAGGAATACTTTGGCTAAGTTTTCTTAAATGCTTACTTTCTAAGGAGTGAGCTTCATTTATCTTTGATTTTCTTCACAATAGCCCATGAAAGAGCCTTTGTCAGAGGAAGGATACTTGTGGTGGTCACAGAACATATGTCTCAGTAATCCCAGGACAGACGTTAGTTGTCCTGCTCTCAGAAAGGAGCCCTAACAAACCTCCCTGCACCCCCCGGCACACCATTTGTTCACTGGCCATGCAGGCCGGAGTCCTGGCCCAGGCGCCTGCGCTCAGGGCAGCAGGCAGGCTCCCTGGCTGGGGCTTCCTGAGTCAGCACAGTCGCCTCTCCACAGAGCAGATGGGCCAGCCCTCAGGGAAAGGAAGCTCTTCTGAGATCCTCCTGTCTTCATTCTTCCCAAATGGGCTTAGCTATAAAAAGCAAATTAAACAGCTATTGTTCCTTTCCACCATGAAACTGGCATCCTAACATCCTGCCTAATACCAAGGCTCCCGGATGTATGCTGCCTGCCTGGTGACGCCTGCCACTACTAACAGCAGTAATAAAAAAAAAAAAAAAAAAAAAAAAAAAAAACACTCCACTGAAAAAAAGAGCCTTCCACTTGGGATCAGTATTTCTCTGAAATTCCAGTCCTTTCTTTTCAGTGTCTTTTCTTTCTTTTTGCTGTGACACGTATGGCGCAGCAGAAAGCGCTTTCTTGTTAACAGCAGTCTTCTCTGTGCATGGGGAAGCACTCCCAATGGCCTTGCTAGGAGATCCGAAAGCCAGGCCCTTAAACCTCCCTACTCTGGGATTGTTTTTACTGAGAGGTGTATTATCTGAGTCAAAGAACCCTTCTAAAATACAGAGTAGTCATCTACCCTAAACTGAAAGCAGACAGCACAAAACCCTTTCTTAAAAGACACTGAACCGAGAGAAAAATAGATGTAGCAAGTCCTTACCAAGGTGAGGCCCAAGGGCGCAAGCCAGAGTGAGACACAGGCAACTCCCCATCTTGCAGACAGAAGGAAAATCGAGATGGAAGAGGCAGAGAAAATGAGAAAGCAGCTCGGATTGTGCAGCACAATCGTGTGTACTCAATTCCCAGCAACCAGCTCCAGGGAATCGAACTCCTCTAGCTCCAAGGCACCTGTTCTCACATGCACTTACCTGCACACACACACACACACACACACAGCAGTTCATCCTAGAAGAGCATCTAAGTGGCTTCTTTGGGCGTTATCCAAATTAGTGCTGGCTAAGTTGTATGAAAAGACAGTGCCATTTCCACTGGATACAGGAACATATGGTCTACAAGTTCCATTAACCACAGATTTCACTTGTAAATGTGATTCATCAGTAACCAGGAACAATCTAAACATGTAATGCATTACACTTCCATTACCTCAAAGCCAAGATCTATCCTTTCACTAAACCTCAGGTGACTCCAGACATAAGATGCTGAGGAAGAACAGCTTCATGGAAGCATGCCCCAAGAGGAAGAACACCTGAACAGGCCTTCCACAACAAAGAGTTTCAAAACGTCTTGTCCATCTCTCAGAGTGAAGGCCAGAATAGATATTTTATACTTTGATTTCTGAAGGCCAAGTGCACCACCAGGAACACTTCATGCTTAGTGGTTCTCTAAACCATCACCAAACTTGGGGGTCTTTGAGGTTTCCAACCTCAGCTCTCAAGATTTTCAGAATGAAACTTTGGTAGGTGTTTCCTGAACAGCTTCTCTGTACATGGTCAAGTGGACTTATTCTCAGAAGGGGAGAGGCATTTCTGATAAATAAGAGACCAAAACAGGAAGTGAGCCCATGAGTGTAGAGCAGAGTGCTGGAGGGTGTGCAAGGATGGGGATGGTTCCTCTAGAAGGCTCTGTAGACTCTTCCAGCCAGAGCACCTCAGTGGCTTGGGTTTTTCCCCTCAGCTGGAGGTGGGAAGGGACCAGTTTGAAAGTACCCCTGAGACTTCTGTGGGGCTGTGGCCACTGCTTGATGCTGTAGTGTTAGGCAAGCTGACATGGTGGGAGATGCAAATTATGTTAGCTTCCGGTGGCTGCTGCAATGAAATACCACAAACTTAGTAGTTTAAACAATGTACTTCATGGGATGGAGATACCATACAATGGTAGAGTGCTTGTCTTGCATACAAAAGATCTGGGATTCAATCCCTAGCACCATAATTAAGTGAATGAATGAATGAATGCATTCATTATCATGTAGTTTCTTTGCTGCTTTCAGCTTCTAGAAGCTTATCTTGCCTAATGATTACTTCTTTCAAAGCCAAAAATGGCAGGCTGTGTCCTTTTCATATAGAATCACTCTGACCCACCCACTGCCTCCTTCTTCCATTTCTGTGTGTGTTTCTGTATGGTACTGGTGATTGAACCCAGGGCCTTATGTATGCTCAGAATTTACAGTCCTTCTGCTCAGCCTCCAGAATAGCAAGGATTAAAGACCTGCACCACCAGGTCTTTTCTTCTGCCACTTTTAAGAATCCTTGTGTTGACATAGAACCCACCAAGATATTAAGGTTAGATGCAACTTTTTGCCATGTAACAGAACACTCATACCTTCTAGTAATTAGGACATGGATATCTTTGGAGGGTCTATCATCTATCTGCCTACCAAACAAGCAAATTAAAATAAAAATAATCTAAGAGAGGGAAACATGCCCTCAAGATTAACTCATATGGAAATACCTTGATGACACCAGGTCATCAATGGTTGGCGTTAGGTCCAAAATGAAGAAACCATAGCCAGAGTACTCACTGTGTGACAGGAAAGCCATCATGAAATCAAAGCAGCGGGGAACACCCCAAGATTCCCCCCACCCTTTTTTAAAGAAAGGCTCTTGAACTCAACATCCCAGGCATGCCCCATTGACTCCCATTGGTGAGAACCTCAAGACTTACATACTGCCTTAATCCAGTGTGCCCCATTTCTGAGACTCATCACTCTGGCATAACTGTTAGGCATATGGAAACCAGCTGAGCATGATGGTACATGTCCAGCAATCCCAACACTGGGGAAGTATCATGAGTTTGAGACCAGCCTGGGCTACAAAGTGAGACCCTATCTCACAACAAAACAAAAAAATAACAACAAAAACAATGGAGAACACACAAAGCAACAAAAAAACACCCAGAGGGGACACAAAACAAGTTGCCTGCTTTAGCATTTCAGTTTAAGTCCACTGTTTTTCAAAGCATGCACGGTTTTCACTCTACCTTGATTCCTACCCCCACTCCAATTCTGAGTCACAGTTGAAAAGAGCTCTTTACAGCCCTGACAGCTCTGCCTGCAGGCAAAGTTCTCACATATCCCAGTAAACACATGATTTTTTTTTTCCACAAGAGAAAAAAGAAAAAGTACATGTAGCAAATTGATCCCTATCAGCCTAAGTATTGAACTGGATTTGAAAATCTGACAACTATCTGGTGCCTGTTAAGATCACAGTGCACAGGGGACATTCCTGTTGAGGGACATCAGGGAATCTTTGCACGTTGATTGAGACCCATGGACTCTTAAGTGTCTACTCAGTTCTCTCTCACTTTGTCCTCCTGGCAACCTCAAGGGGTTGCCGTCCTTCAAGCAGGTCAGGGGAATGGGAGTTTCCATAGGGCTTGATGGGATCTGGGTCTATCCTGTCCATAAGTCAGAGTTTGCCTGATTATCACACATGTAATCAGCCCAATGGCTCTACCATTCCACAGCATCAGTTGAGAAAAGATGGTCTTGCAGTTGTACATGTGTGTTTGTATGTGTGCGTGTGTGTGTGCGTGTGTGTGTGTTCCAGATAGGCAACTGGTATCAATAAATATTTCTTTCTGTCCCATCTCTAAATTTTCCCAAATTCTGAATTTTGTTATTCTTAATTTTTAATTTGTATTGTATTAATTCTTAAAGAACTCACCCCACAACACACACCCATACTCCATCTCTCTTACCTGCCTCTTGATCTGTTGATCTCCTTTTCTTTTTCTCTCCCTCCCTCTCTCATTGTTGATCCCTTTCCTTTATAAATTTACCCTGGAGTGTCATATCCATTTTTGTAGTCACGGGGAACTTGCCTTGTGCCTCCCATCCTAAGTCACCACATTCACTTTTCTCTGTGGCATTCTAGTTAAACAGCCTCAAGTCTGAAGCACTTTCCTTTCTTATTATAACTTTGAGTCCTGTCCTGTCACAGCCCAAACCATTGGTCACATAGCCATCAGGACAAACCCCAGTTACTCCTGCCTTTTTTCCTTCTTTGTTCATTTCATGTGCATTTTCAATTTTTTTATCCAAAGTGTTCTCATAGGAAGGTTCCTTACTCCAGATGCCCACCCGCTACCCTCCACCCCTTCCCCATCTGGTCAACTCCTCTTATCCTCTAAAACTGCCATCTGTCAAAACTGCTGTGCTAGAAGAAATACACAAGTCACTGTACGGTGGTGAAATATTGGAATAATACCACATAGCAGCTTTTTCTGAATAAAATCCAAAGAAATGGCCTAACATTAGAATTCATGAATGTAAATTCATTGGAAATGGGAATCTGTTAATTATCAGTGGAGACTTCTGTCTTTGGCAGAGGGAGATGTCACCTGTCATGGCAAAGGGAGCAGGTCTAATCAGGGCTCTCAATCCACCCAAGTCACTTAGTTGCTAGGGTGTGTGATACCTCTCCTGTGAGTGTCTGTAAGGAGGAGCTCTGTTCAGACAGCTGTGCTAGAGAAAGGTGCAGGTTCAGAAGAGCAGTCAAAATGAGCTGTGGGGCTGAGCCAAGGGGAGATGAGAAGATGATGGTTTTCCCTGTGCAGGCACATGGCAGAGGAAGGAAGGCATTGTTAAGAGCAGGGGCAATGAGAAAGGAAAGGGAAGGCTAGTCTAAGACTGTCTTCATGCACAGAGGGAAAGAGAATACAGTTTTGCCCCAAGCTTGCTTTGGCTGAATTGTGGTATCTAATACTCTTTGCTTGAGAAGATTCCAACAGTGGTTACTGTCCAGAGGTGAAGACTATTTTGTTCTCAACTTTAAAAGCTTAGGGGAAATATCAAATAAGAAAACTGGACCAGAAAAAGAGAATAGTATTTTAAAAGAGAAACCAATAAAGATAAAAACTTTACCTAACATTAGCCCCAAAGCATTCTGGAATACACAGAAATCCTAAGATCTTCCCTACGCCCAAGAAGAAGGACACATTTTCTTCTTAGCAGCTGTTACGTGGCAGGCGTGATTTAAAGTTCCAAAGATTACAATCCTAAAAGAAAAATATTATATACCCATTTTACTATTGTAGAAACTAAGGTAGTACGACAAAGAAACTGGTACAGCCAGGACTTAAAACAGCCTGACTCCAAAGCCATTGTTAAAACCCTTTGAGAGAAGGAGAGGACCAGAGTCCTCGGTACTCTGACTTCTGGGAGGAAGATACTAGTTTCCATCACTCAGAGCTAGTAGGGCAGGAGTTCCAGTTGAAATGCTTTGCCTTGTTTGTCCTTTTATTAATTTATTTTATGATGTTTGTTTTTTAATTTGAGACAGTTTCATGTAACCCAAGCTGGCTCAAACTCAATATATAGACAAATATAGCTTTGAACTTCTGATCTTCCAACCTCCACTTCCTGAGTACTGGGATATATATAGGCTTGCTCCACTGTGCCCTTTTATGAGGGATGGAAACCAGGGCTTCATGCATGCTACACAAGCACTCTACCAAATGAGCTACCTTCACAGGCCCTCCATTGTCCTTTTAAAAGTGGGTATTACTGAGCCATTTTCTGTGAGGTAGAGTAATGCAGAGTAAAATCTTCAGTGGCTTTTCCAAAAGAAGGGATTCATCAACAGCTGCTGCTGTGATGGTTTCAGATGGGACTTGTAAGTAACATGCATCCAAGACTGGCAATCCTGACTGCACGCCATAAAGCATGGCCTCTCCATGTGCTGCCAGGCTCCTGGGCTCCAGTGATGCTCTTTCCTCAGCCTTCAGAGAGTCTACAGGCAGGCCACTGTGCTCACCTCCTGGGGAGATCTTTAAAGCGAATGCCCAGCTAGGGCATTCTAGGTCTTCTGTTTCATAGGTCTGGGGCAGGGCTCAGCAATATGTACTTTTAAAAACTTGCTCAGCTGATTCTCGATCTGCAGCCAGGGCTCGTACCCACAGACACAAGATAAAAACAGATTTCAGATTTCATCTCTGTTCTGTCACTTGCAAATGCAATCACAATGCAATCAAACAGAGTCACAAATCCCTGATCCAGAAACTCTTCCAAAGCAACACAAAGCAATCACAGAATGGTTTGTTAAAATGAAGGCCAACACTAAGCATAAACTAGGGCAGGAAAACCGCCAGATGTGAATATATTAAGCATTATTTTAAAGGATCGCAATTGGAGATTGTTTCAACCACTAGAGTGGGTGCTGTGAGGTGGCAGATGGCGAGCGGCACTGAAGAGAAAGGCAGCCTGGTCTAGCAATCCCACCTTAATCCAGCCCACCTCTGTCTGGTCACCATAACAGGAAGAGCTAGATCGTTTCTCTGGCTCAACTGCACTCTGACTATACCCAATCCACTCTCATTTTAATCCAGGCTTGATCCTTTAAAAGAGACAAGGTCTCCAATGTTACCATTTCTCATTGTAACAATAATAACCCAAATGTATTATGTGTCTGTCTCACAAACAGAAATTCATCATCATCCTGATCACCAATTTTGGAAAATCCCTGAGTTGTGTTTTTATTTTGTAGTTTTGGAGCTGGAATCCAGGACCTCAAGCATGCTAAGCATGTGCTCTATCATAAAGCTGCAACCCAGCCCAACTCTGAGTTTTAAACCTAGTTGCATAGACTCCTAGGGGAAAAATGGAAACCTTGTCCCCAAGCTACAGAATGTCAGAAAGAATGACCTATCTCTGGCCCATGTGATCTTAGTTTATGGGAACCCGAGACAGTGTTTTGATTCCAAAGAACTCCAAAAGGTATAGCTGCATCTACCTGCTACAAAGTGTAAGTTCTGGGCTCCATGGGGTCAGTTCTGAAGGGCTTCTGATGTCCTCCTGCTGTTGTGCTCCTTTAAGAGTCTGAAATAGCTAAAAGGGGCAGCATACAGGGCTAATCTCAGCAGTCCAAAAGAAGGGATTCATCAACAGCTGCCACTGATGCAGACGGATCTCTGAGAGTCTAAGTCTAGCCTGGTCTACATAGAGAGTTCTGGAGCAGCCAAGGCTATATAAATAAGACCCTGTCTCAAAGGGGAAAAAAAAAAAAAAAAGATTCTCCAGGCCACTGTAAAGGGCATTCCCCAATAGCACTGTCTTTTGTACAGTACTGTCAGTAGAAAGTAGTCCAGACTATTATCTGAGAGCCTCCTTACAGAAAGTTGGTGAGCTCAGGGAGGTAGGGAGAGAGGCCAGAGTACAAAAAGGGGCCTAATCCACTCAGGGCATCGTGAGCTGAGTTCAGTGTGTTGGAACTGCAAGGTTGGTGAATGAGAAACCTGTAGGGGTTGATGGCTGAAGTGCAGGCCATGAGTGGTGCACAGGTGAAGATGAAGAGAGCTTGTGAAACCCAGTGAGGGAGTTAGACTTTATTCTAGAGGCCAGAGGGTACAGCAAAGAGCTGAATACCAGAAGTGACATGAGCAGATTTCCATTCTGGAAAGATCACTGTGGCCATGAGGAGAACGGACTGGAAGAGGGTACAACCAGTAAGTTAGACCAAGACAAGACGTGGGGTTTGTGAAATAAGAGGCCTAAATAAAGCCATCTGAATACATCTTTTTTCATTATTGACTAGGGAAACTAAGAAAGAAGTTACATCTCAGGTAGAAATGATTGTTTTCCATCCTCATTTGTCTCCCAGGGTCTGGGAGTATAGCTCAGTTGGTAGGGTGTTGGCCTGATTTGCACAAAACTCCGAGTTTGAGCCCCAGCACTGAATAAACTGGGAGCCATGATAGATACTTTTAATCACAGCACTCAAGAGATAGAGACAGGAGGATCAGAAGTTCAAGGTCATCTTCAGTTACATAGCAAGTTTGAAACCAGCCTGAGCTACATGAAACCATGTCTCAAAAGTGGGGGGGGATTGAGAGAGAGAGAGAGAAATGATAAGACTTGGGGGAGGGGCTGAATTCAAATTCCAGCACTGCAAAAAAACATAAAAGAGTTATTGAAGGCTCTTGAATGCCTGTTGTCATTTTCCCAGGGTAGGAAGCACAGAATGTTTTCTTTTTGTATGCCAAGGCCAAATATTTTTCAGTGGTTTCCCATGGAATCCAGCACCATCTCACATTGGGAAATGAGGTGTAAACAGGCCTACATGTTCACTGTACTCTAGCATGTTGCTTAAAATTCAACCATTTGAGATAATTTGAGAAACTCTGAGGGGCCGGTGAAATGGCTCAACAAGGAAAGGTGCCTGTTGCCATGCCTGATGACCTGAGTTCAAACCTCAGGACTCAAGTGGTAGGAGAGAACTGATTTCCAAAAGCTGTCCTCAGACCTCCTCATGCCCATCCTGGAAAGTACGTGCCCCACCCTCACACACAAAATAAATGCATTAAAGTATAATTTTAAAGAAAAATATCTGATATCAGAGACCTTCCGGCCACCTCTTTGCCAGGACAGCCATATGCTGTTTTTCTCGAGGGTTAATGATTAACACGGTGCCTGGCACTCAAGAAGAGTGACATGCATGTTAGTCATCATGATGAGTCTGACTACTCTGGGTGCTGTTGCTGTGGTCATTCAACCTAGGTCCCCTGCTCGGATGCAACAGTAAAATGAGTCACCCCGTCAGTGTTTCCGTGAGCTCTATCTCAATGACTGTCTCTACAGTAATCCCTTACCCAGACCTGCGCAGCCTTCCCTGCGTTGATTTTTTAACATGATCATATAATTCAGGCTTTCCAAAAGAAGAACGGGAGTGCTTTCAGTCAACAAAGTATTTACAGACTAACAGGAAAAAAATAAAAACAAACACTACCCCCTAATCTGCTGAAAGGTTGGTTTTTCTTAGAGAACAGTGATGAATCCCACATTTTTTCAGGACAGGGCTGCAGCTGGAGCCTAGGAGTGTGTGCTTAGTGTGAATCCATGTGATAGGTGATGGGTTCAATCCCAGCACCACAGATAAACAAACAGAAAGTTCAGGAAAGACATTTCCCTGAACCTACGATCCCCTCCCCCTGTATTGTTCAAGGATCCGAAGCCAGGAGAGAAAGGAACTTTATTCTCCAAGACACTCTGAAACCCCATAACCAACCTCCCTTCACCCAAGTTGCTCTCACCTTCAAAGATGACCCTAAAACCACTAACAGAGTGCTGGCTCCATTTGTAGCGTTAGACAGTTGCTTACAGTTCTGCATTTCCATGGTCGCTTCAAATATCTGGGCACAGAGCAGCCACTTTGCAGGTGCTAGAGCCTTCCCTCACCCACAAATACCATTTTACCTCATAAGGTGAAAAGTTACACTGGGAGTGTGCTTAATGTGAGTTCGGGTGAAGGCAGACTTCTATCTTAGATTCATGAAGGCAGAATACAGAGGTTCATGTTCATTTGAAAACTTGCTATTTTCCTGATGCCTCAACAGCCCCACAAACAGGCTGGTAGTACTTCAGTCAGGCTTGGGGTACACCAGTCACCCCAGCATCATAAGGGTGGTCCCTGCCACAAGTTCCCCTTCTTGCTTGCCCTGCCTGATCTAGTGATATTCAAAAGCATTAATGAAGGTCCCCCAAGCCTTATGCTATGTAGTCCCCCACCTTCCAGTAAAAGCACTTGGTCACAATCCTCCCCCCTCCTCGTCCCTCCTTTCCTTTCCCCTCCTCTCCAAGTGGCCCCACCATACATACCAGGCCTAGCCTCCCATCTCTAAGGCCTTTGAGTACAATCAGTCCTTTAATCTCATATACCTCTCACAGCTAACTTCACAAAGGGACTTACTCCTCCATTTACAACACAACAGGTGCTCTAGACGCCTCCTTGGAAGGGAACCACAGGGATTTTCCCCTCCAGTTCATTCTTCCTCCCTTCTGCCAGCTCTCCTGCTGAGAAGACAAACAGGAAGGCAAACAGGCGCCTGTGCACTGGGGCCTGAAATAAGAACCCTTCTGCTGTTGTCTTTGACCCTTTTCCCTCACAGACACTTTGCAGACTTCTCTGGCCTCATGGCCTCTTCTGACATAACTCTACACCAGGCTATTGCTTAGACTATCCAACACACCTCAGAGAATTCTTTCCATACCTCTGACTTGGCATTCCTGCTGCCACTCTTGCATCCTTTTTTCTTAGATGAGACCTTTACCTGGCTGTAACCTCATCTGCTAAGAGGCCCTGGCAACTTCCACAGGTGCAGTCAGTGGGAAAGACAGCAGCAGAGGCCCCGGCGCAGGTGGCACTGAAAGGTGCTGGGAGACTGTCATGTGTGGAAGAAAGTCACTCACCATCTTTAGACTTGATTTCCTGTTCTCAGCCATCTTTCTATGAAGGTAAAACCTGAACACATTCTTTATGCAGACATGAAGAAACAGGTTCTTGCCAACTGCCTTTCCAGCTTCCTGGCCCTCTTTCCAACTTGATTTGAGGTTTTCAGGTATTTAAACTGTGTATCAACTTAGTCAACCCAAGTTTAATTTGATGAACTTGTCAGAAGGAAGGGAAAAGGAAATACTAAAACAATTTACCCACCATTTTCTAGAAATGTTCTAATTGTCCACTTAAGGACTGGGGGAATTATATTAACATGGACTTATATTTGACATCTAGGACAGGCTCCCAAGGCTTAGGAGCTTGGTGAGCTATGGGGACCATTTCTCTGCAGTGCAACGGTTGTCCATTCTTTTTCCAAATCTAGACACACCTCTTCCCTGTCATGTGACACACCATGTCCAAGGAAGCAGGGGAAAGACAACAGCAACAGTGTTCAAATGAGAAAGGGGAAATCCCTAAATAAAACAGAAATGGGTTCAGCAGCCTGTGCTGTGCCCTTTAAGCTCTGGCAAAAACAACAGCTGCCTTGTTTTGATCCAATCTAATCTTTCAGAATTTATGCTCCTAATTCTCCTCCTTGGCTTCTATACAGATAAAAGATATCCATGGCCTTTGCCAAATCAGGTCCTTGTACCCTGCCAGATCATAGACCTGACCTAAAAGCCAGAGCCTGTGTACCCACAGGCAGCCGCTCTATCACCTACTTCCGCCTGCTGGGTCCAGGCATCAGGAAGGTTAAAGGTGAATCTCTCTGGGACAGGGGTGCTGCTGTTCTAAGGATCTCAAGATGATGACTTACTGCTCTTCTTAGGAGTCACTTGAATCCCATATAATCACATCCACATCCTTCCCCAGAATTAACATAAACAGGGCAACTAGTGCCTGAAAGAAGCCTTGGTACAGTGAATCCAAGAAGCTGCTTTTCACAAGCCTGTGTCAGACCAAAGTGGGAAAAAACAAACAAACAAAAAAAAAACCTTCACTCCTGGGGTGTGAAACTGAAGCCCAACATCAGCCCTCACAGGCCATCCAAAGATGGCTACAAAATGAAACAGGTTAGAATCTCAGGAGCCCTCTTAAAAGCTTGTGATCTGCAAAGGTAGCAGTGGGGTCCTGGAGGCCTAAGCAATCTTCACCCAAAGCCGGTAATGTAAGGACACTTCACCCACACCCACAGTTGACTTTGGGCAAACTCCTGTCCTAGCAGCTGCTCTGCTCAGTAGCATCAGTGGTCCCACCCACCCACTCAGGTCATCTAGAGTCAGGAATGATTTGTACAAAGGTCCACAGCTTGGGACTGGAATCATGGCTCAGTGGTTAAGAGGACTGGCTGCTCTTGCAGAAGACCTGGGTTCAATTCCCAGCACCCACATGGCAAATAATAACCACCCCAACCATCCATAACATCAGTTCCAGGGGATCTGACACCCTCTTTTGACTTCAGTGGGCACTGCACAACACAAGTACACCTACCTACATGCAGGCAATACACTCATACACATTAAATATAAATAATAAATAAAACACTTTAAAAAAAACAAAGGTGCACAGCCTAAGTGAACAACTAAATAGAAACAAATTACCTTTTCTTAACACCCTTGAACAAACAGGATTTATTTTGTATAAACAAGCATAAATGACAAGGAACACATTTCTAAATCCTTCTCCTGTATTGCATAAAATCAATGGTATGCCAGCACATACTGGTGCAGCCGAGACCAGAGCAAAGCTCCTTCACCTACAGTCCGTGTGGTAAAGATCAAACGGCCCCACATTTGGAAGAGGGATGACCTCACAAAGGGATACAGGGTTGCTTTCAGCCTCTAGCGAAGAGCGGAGGGGTGTCTGTCCCTCTGTCCGCACGTACTTTGCACTCGTTTGGGAAGGGGTGCTAGAGAAAGGGACATAGAGGACTTAGTAGCTCCCATTCCCCTCTAACAGCCATTCAAGAGGCATTATAGGGAGAGCAGCAATTGAAAATGATTTGAGAAGGGGAAAACATTCACACAAGGAGAAAAACAATCTTTACTTTGTGTAAAACACTAAGACAAGAGACATTAATGATCTGGTTTTGAGCAAAGGTGAGGAAATCAAATCCTTGCCCTTCACAGTGAATCCCACGGGCTTCAAGTTCCAAAGGGTGGGACAGCTTCCCCAAATATGAAGGATGACAGGTGCGGGCTAGGTGGCTGTCTGTACTGATGCCAAGCCTTTTCACTATAATGCTCTATACACATGTATCAGTGGTTCAAGGGAAGAGTTCTTGAGTGATCCGCATAAGGTAAGCAAGGGAGACTCAAATGCTAGCGTCAGTGCAGGCCTCTACATATCCAAGAAGTCAGGTAACGATTTCGACCATCAACCTTGGGCACCTGAGTTTCTTCGATGTTATGTAGTCCCATGTGCCCATCCTAAAATATAGGGCTGCCATAAGCAAATTCAGGACACTCAGATCCATTTGTGTTTCAGAGAAAGAGTTCATAATGTTGAGTATAAATATATGCCAAATGTTGCATAGGACATACTTATGCTAAAAAGCATTTATCAAAAACTCAGATTCATCTGGTTAGTTCAGGTATGGTTGGTACATGCCTATAATCCCAGGTACTCACGAGGCTGAGGTAGGAGGATCATTTGAGGTCACTGAGGAATTCCAGGTCAGACTGGGTAAATAGTGAGACACTGTCGCAAAAAGAAAAAGAGGAGGGCAAAGGATGGAAGGAAAAGAAAGAAAGAGAAAGTGAAGAGGGGATGGGGAAGGGAGGGACGTTACCTGAATGCCATGGGTTTTCTCCTCTGTCTGGTAGTCTTAATAGCAATGGCTTCCCACCCCCACTTACCCCATTCTTTCAGGTTCTCCTGCTAGAAATGACATGCTTTCCTCATGCTTATTGAAATCTTGCCTACCTAAGAAGCAAGACTTCCCCTACACATGGTGCTATTTCCCTTTTGAAAATACCTGCAGCATACACTAATCAAACATGACATAGACCGGGATATGCTACGATGTCAATCCCAGATTTCTTCCTGAGCTCTTATTACTTCGTTTCGTATATTGCAAGGCATTGGGGACAAAGCCATACCTAACTTTTCCTTTTCATCCTACGCCGCATCTGCACGGGACTAGAAGAGCTGCTAACAGCTTATGGGAAATTGATGGTTTGGTGGTAAACCAATTGAAAGGCTGACAGGGAGAAGATATTGTATTGTTTTTTCCCAAGTTTTTACCTGGGGTGAAAAAAGCAAAGGCTGAAAAGGAAAAGTCTAAAAGGCTCAAGATAAGTACTTAAATACATAAGTAAATAAATAAATTAAAAAATGATTTTCATCTTAGCTAAAGCTACATCTGTGAGTTAGGAAAGAAGCCATACCAAATTCGGAATTAAGAGCAATCAATATAAAGAGCAGCATGACATCCTGGTGTATAAATTTGCTTCTGTTCAAATTCCTGTCCTCATCTGAAGTCTCCACAAATACAGTGAGAGCCCCCTTGAGCATCAGAGCCAGGGGATCTGGGGCATCACCTGAGCCAAGCTAACCTCTTGTAAGAGAAGAACTGGGACGTGTGGAAGAAAGTCACCTATCTGTGGTCCCCAGCCAGGAGCCCTTCCAGTTTATCAAATCAGTCATTCAGTTTCAGGGATAGAGTGAAACTTTGGGGCTCTGCTCACTTTTAAAAATAATATTTGTCATCTTTTTTCTTTTTATAAAAGTGTTACTTTTATTGGAGAATCTAAAAGATACAGAAGTACATAAAGAGGGAGATGTAAGTCACCCACCATCCAGAAACACCTGTTTGGTTCTCTGATGCACCTGCTGTTATGCCTTTTCTTGTGTATGACAGCCTATTAGGGAAGTAGGGACTACATTGCATTGATTTGGCTCTCTACCTTCAGCCCTTAACTCAGGCACATAAAAGGTACCCAGTCCCTATTTGTTAAATAAATGACTATACCAATATGCATATGCCTAGGTATATACTCTGTATGTCCAAATTTAATGTTATTTTGTTTATTGGGGTGGGGATAATTTGTTATCATTTAATGAACCTCCCTGTGTGGTTTCAAGTCACCAGGACACAGGTGCCCTATCGCCTTTAAACTTTCCAGCTTTTCTGCTGAAGAATTTGACCTTCACCATGCCACACTTCTTAGACAGCTTTCTCTTTCCCAGAATTTTGTAGTAGCCCTGAAAGAGAAAAAGATTTACAGTCTACTCACTACAGTCAACTCCCTGATAGGTATGAGTAAACGAAGCCCGCAAACCCAAGCTGTCTAGGATCCAGGTAGGGCATGTTTCTGATCTGAATACTAACAAGGGTGCTGACTTCCCCCACCAATGAATCAAGACCAGTAGCTCCTCTCCAAGAACTCCAGCACACCAGGACAAGTGTCTGTCAGGATGTGCCTCTACTCTTGTCCAAGTTGATGTTATTGTAAAATGGAAAACATACCATTAGGATTTACTTAATGATATTTTCACTTAATACCATTCTAAATATTTTCCCATATTACCAAATACCATCCTAAGACATGATTTTTCAATCATTGTCTATTGTATGGCTAAGTTATAATTTATTTCCCCAACTCCAATGAATGGACATTTAATTTAGGTAGTTTCAAAATTATTTTGATTTATAAACAGTGCTATGATAACTGTTGGGACATGGCTTTTAGAAAGCATCAGCCTGTGAATAAACTGGGCTTTTGTATTTTATAAAAAGTAGAGTTGGAGCTAAAGCAACAGAACCAGTCACCTGGGATCATGTGCTCAGCCCTAGCAGGTCACTGACTCAATCCTAGGCCTCAAGTCAAACTCACCAGTCTCCGTCCAGAAGGCCTTCAACGGTGAATCCATCTTCATCTCAGAGATGTGAAAACTAAACGTCTGATGTGAGGCAGATAAGGATGTTTGGCACAAAGGGCACTACAAGGCTGATTTCACCAGTGGCCTTCTCATCAAGCTCACCAAGAAATAAGTAGTTCCTTCCTCTCCACAGACAAGCTCAAGCTACCTAGTCCACGAGGACCAGGACTTTAAATTAAAAAAAAAAAAAAGCATTCCAGTTTCTTAGAAGGTATGCAGCGACACAGAACTGAACGTGAGAGTCCTGAAAATATTGGCAACAGAGAAAGTTTTCTGCACTGCAACAACCAAAACTTAATTCAAAATCAAATATATAATTAACCTGAGGTGCTTCTGGAAGCACTCACCCATCCTGCATCATATGACTCAGATGTGGCTTTGATTCTGACCCCAAAACACACATAGTCTGCACTGGGCAGGCCCTAATGCTAGGCAACATCAGCAAAAGCTGCCGGGAACACTTCAACTCAGATTCAATACTGTTGTGTGTTATGAACTGCAATATTTTTATGGGATATACAAAGTTTTTTGCTCTTATAGAAATAAAATGGCTTAGTATGAAAGCCAAAAACATGATGATTTCCTGCTGTCACTCCTTGGCATGTTAGTATCAAATTAGTATATCTTTGGATTGTAATGTTGGAATGTTTGATTTTAAAAAGCCTTGAATAGCTTTCATAAGAAATACATTTTGGTTTGGGATTAGAATAAAATTTCTGAAATGGCCCTAAATACACTTCTGCAATTTTGTACCAAGTATTTTTGCAAAGTAGTATTCTCAGCATAGGTAAGTAGAAAATCAAAATATGGATCAATTCTGAAAAACATGGAAGATACTGAATATGATGCAGTATAAAATAGTAAGCCAAGATGTAGTAACTCTTCAAGTAAGAATAACAAGTACATCCATCTTATTAGTATGCAAATTTGCTTTCATCTTTATTAAATAGCTTAATTATATGTATATCAAAGACTTGTTTTAAAATAAATTGCATTATGATTTATTATCAGTAAAATATTCAACTTGCATATATATTTCTTTTATTTTTGTATATGTATGTGTTTGATATGTATGCATGTGTATGTGTTCATGTTCATATGTGTGTGAGTGCATGTCTGTGTGCATGCACATGTATGTGGAGGGCAGAGGTTGATGTTGGATGTTTTTCTTTATTGCTCTCCACTTTATATACATAGACAAAATATTTCCCTGAACCTAGAGCTCATCCATTGTATTAATCTAGCTAGCCAGATTGCCCCAGGAGATACTGTTACCACCTCTCCAGCACAGGGTAAGGTGGGTGCCCTGCCGACCCAGATTTGACATGGGTTCTGGGAATCTGAAATCTGGTCCTCATCCTTGACCAGCAAGCACTTCTTTCACTGAGCCATCTCTCCAGTCCCTGATTTATACATCTATTGTATATGCCTATGTACCCATGATCATGTAATAATTTCTTGGGTGAAAATGGTCCTGCAATGTCATTTCCAGAAGATATGGGTTATTAAATGAAAATCATAGGCATGGCATCATTCTTATAAGTTATTGGTCAGAGAGGCCCCAGAGATCTCCATAACACAGGCTATTGTCATCACCCCTGGTTACTCACCATAACTACATGGTAAGACCCTGTTGCTAAAGACACCACACATTTTGGCTTTAAGACATAAAGAAATCAATCTCAAACTGAAGGGAACCAAATAGTATAAAGAGAAATGATTGGGCAACATAGAGTTAACTGGACAAGCTGCTTTGGAAAGTCACAAGCAAGTTGAAGGAATGCCACAAAGTTCCTTGCACACAAGGAGCTGTGTGGAGTTGTCGCCCAGCACACTGACTGATACCACAACCTTCATCTTAAGCTTGTTATTCCAAAGCCCAGGATGTCCTTGAAGATAGTTAGTAGACATAGCAGGACTTTGTGCCTAGATAGTAACTGGAGAAAAGCAGCTGGGAAAAACGTTTGTGTCCTGTGAGTAATCACATACCATAAAGGCATCAGTGGTCTTACCCAGTATTAGGTCCCGCATGCTAAATACCAGTACGCTAGGCAAAATGTGCCCACTGGTGCAATAGTGGCATGACTGTTAGGGGATAGCTAGTCACTTTCTGACTGGATTTGAGGCCTGCAGCACAAAAAGAAATGTCTCATCAAAAGCCCATGGTTGTGGAAGGAGGTTATTCTGTTCAATAGTCATGTTGTCAGGTTACTGTCTAAATATTTATGTTTATAGCCATAGATCTGGGCTGCCCTTAACCTTGGTCAGAGAAACTTCTTTTTTGCAGTGAGCAGCAGTCAATGCAGAGAGATATATTTAGTCAAAGTGCTGAGATTTGAGACAGAGTGCTTAACCCCATCAATCTGCACCCTTGCCCTGTCTCTGTGAAGGCTCGCGGAACATCACAGAAGAGGAGACAGAAAGAATGTAAACATCAGAAGATGGGAAAGAAGGTTGTGAAATGCTGTCTTCTGGACATGACATAGTGTAATGGCCCCAAATGGAGTCCCCAAATTGTAATAGCCAAAGTAACTTCATTTTCTTCATTTTGTATAGAAGAGTCACTTTAAACTTCAAAGGCTAGAACAAGGGCCAGCTTCAAGGTCAGGTCTGAACTTAGCTGACTGCTTTCTTTGAAGTAGCTGACCTTGGTCACCTCCCAGACACTGTAGCTGTGTTTCCTGCCTAGCCAAGAAGCCTAATTAACAATAATAATCAGAAAGCTCCTTACTGTCAAAGTCTCTATATATCTATTAAGAGAGGACTAACAGAAGTTTGTTTGGGCTTCTGTATTTTGCTTATCTGCTAACTTGGGCAGTCCTAACCCTAGTGAGGCCCACCTGGCATTACTCATGTATGATAAAATTCTTGTGGTATTTATGGTTTTTGCCTTTACAAGCTAGTTTCTCCCTTGACCAGGGGGAGTGGGTCCTCAATCTGATTAAGGGACCATGGACAGCTATAGACCAATTAAAATTTGGTGGTCTTTTCCCGGTGGTTTCAAATTCCGTAACAATAGCTATCACAATCATGAACCCACAACAGCTATGGCTATATATCTACACAAGACTAGCATATGACCAAGTGAGCCACAATCTTAGTGTAGATGTATGGGGGTGCGGGGTTCCGCGGAGCGCCAGCTGCTGGGCGTGGCGCCGGTCTCCCTCGCGCCGCTGGGTGCGACGTGGTGCAGGTCTCCTGCGTGCACCTGGGAGTGCGGCGGGTCCCGCACCGCGTCTGTAGTTTGGGTCCCGGATCTCCGTGCTGCTGGCAGGCCCCTGGCTCTCCGTGCTGCTGAGGCTTGTGCTACTGGGGCTGGCCCGGTCAGTCCCGTCCTAATTTCACCCGTGCACTTCCTCGAGATGCGAGATCCGTCAGCTGCCGGATCACGCCGGAAGGTGCAGGCCGGCGAAAGCTAGGGTTCTGTGAGTCGTGGCTTACAAAGAAACAGCTTTCTCCGGAGAGTCTGGATCGTAGGCAATAAGACACGGGACTCAGCTTAGTCTGTGTTACAGCTCTTTATTCAGTGACTCAGCTCGGCTCCAAGTTTTAGTAATCCAGCTCCGATTATTGAGGGAAAACCAAGATACTTTATACTGTGGGGGTAGTGGTGAAAACCTTAGCTGATAGGTACTTTTAGGATGCCTTATTTACATGTGGAAGTGGGCTCCTGTCAGGCTACCAGACTGCCTGAAAATCACACAGGAAAAAGCTGGCAGTTCCTGAGCCGGAGGCCATGTTTCTGTGAGGGCTGCTTCAAAAGATGAGTCAGGAAGATGCCGGGAAGGCACCCTGCTGAAAAAGGAATCTCTGCATATGAGGCCGAACCCATGGGCTATCCGGACATGAAGAGACTGCTCCTTTACACAACATAGATGGGGGAGAGGCTCCCTAGGCCGTGTCTCTTCCTGAAGACCTATTGGCAGTGGAGAGCTGCTGCGGGAGGGAGAGCCATTCTTTGGTGGGTTTCCCATGCTGCAGTGGATGATCCCACACCCATGCACATATAGATAACATTAATTGCACTTAGTGGGTTATCAAAAGAAGAAGATGAAGTGGGGAGGGGAAGGAGGAGAGGAGGAAATATGAAGTTGGGAAGGAGACATGTTTCAGGTACACAAGAAGAGTTAGAAGAGGAAAATGCATGATGAATATGATTATATTTCATTGTGTACAAGTATGAAATTCTCTAGAATAAAGACAAATTATAATAAAAAATAATACATTATAAAGTGGGGTGTCCTGAATGGAAAAAGTTTAAGAAACTCTGATAGACAACCCAAGCCCCAACCTAAGCACCATGTTCATTTATCAGCGAAATCTGTGTCTGGAAGTTCCCTGCAGCACCCATACTTAGTTAAATACTTTTAAGTGATCTTAAATTATGCATCTACTGACTCGTCAAGCAGCTGAATTCACATTGCCACTTTGTATTTCCCTTTCCATCAGAGCAAAGCATGCCCAAGCAGGTACCTCCATGGTCAAGGTCTTGGTTCTAAGATGGCAGGGGGATCTTTGGGCTTTTGTTTTGTGTCCTGCTCTGGGCACTGATGAAACAATGGGTGAGGAAGAAACAGATAGAGCAGGTCCCTTCCTTGCCAGTGTTACCTGCTTTTCTCTTCCAAGTCTAAACTCAGCTTAGCTCCTGGCTTGGGAAAAGGACTTCAGGTTCCAGAATTAGCTGAATGGAGCAGAGAGCACTAGTCACCTTTCTACTCTGCAATGTCTTGACATCATTCCCTAGATGTGACTTAATACTGCCTGCCATTTCAGAGCCCTATACAGTCACTGTGGTGTGCACTGCTTTGTGCTGTTTTGTTGCAACAGGGTCTTGCTGTGGAGCCCAGACTAGCTTGAACCTGTGATCTTCTTGTCTCTGCTTCCTGAGTGCTGGGATTATGCACATGTCACCACACTCAACTTTGTGTTTTGCCATCATGTGAACCTAGTCATAGCAGGACAAGTTTGAAAGTCGCCCCCCCCCAAAAAAAAAAAACTCATGCTAAGATTTAGTTCCTATTGTACCTATCAAGAGTGGGACTTTTAAAACATGATTAGGATGTTAGTGTTCTGCCTTCATGAGTATTTTGGTGTCATTACCTTAAAAGTGGGTTGGCTACCACAAGAGTCAGCAATGAGACATTTGCTGCCCCATTCTTTTCTATCTCGGGACTGCTTCCTGGCCCTTCTGCTGTGTTATCATGCCAGGTGCTAGGACATGTTCTGATGCCTACAGCTTCCAGGCCAGTGAGCCAAGTAAGTTTCTGTTGTTTGTAAATTACTTGATCTGTGGTATGCTCTCATAGCAACAGCATGCAGACTAAGATATGCACTTTCTGGTGGAAACTCCACTAATACAGAATGCAAGGTCACTGTCATTCCGCATGTTATAAACTGATGCAGATTTAGAGGAGACTGCTCACATCTACTGTACAACAAAATCTTACTTTCCTAATTTAAAGATGGAAAGATTGGACAAGAACAGCCAATGCTTCATTAGAAGTGAATTCTAGTTGACAACTCCATGGAGTGCTGCCAGAAACTATCAAACTTTGTCCAGAGCATGGAGGAAAAAAGGTTTTACAGTCATAATAAGCTAATGGGGCCAGAATTAAAATCCAACATATGCAAGGGCCCCTGAGAACAGCATTTGTCTCATTCATCTCGTACCCAGTGGTTAGCACAGTGCCTGACACATGATGGACATGGAACACATGATAAAATGAATAAACACATTGCCAAAGTCTGGCCACAGGACTACTCTTCTTTGCATTGTCATCATTTCACATAAACAAAGCAATCCTCTCTGAACAGAGGACCATATTGCCAACCCTTCAACAAGATCGAAATGATCCCTAAAATGAAAGAAACCTTCCCAGCACTGCTGGGTGGTTCAACAGGATGAACACAGGATGTGGACTCTCTTCCACTTCAAGCATGGCCAGCAGGATGCTGAGTGTGGTCCACAGGTGAGAACCATAGAAAGAGTAAGTATATGGGTTAGTAGAAAAGAGTGGCAGGAGAAACACAAGGAACAGAGAGAGGTGGTGGGGGGCGGTGAAGATCTTATGACTGTGAACATTCTTGATGCTAGAGAAAAGGATGGGGAAATAAGTCAGACTCATGTCTTGGATTTGTGGTAGCCCCAGGGCAATTTTCTCAAAACAAAAACAAACAAACAAAAAAACCCCTGAAATTCTTCATCAGTAGGACCATGAGAGAGCCTGGAAAGAGCTCAAGCTTTGAAGAAAGAAGTCACAGATTGGAATCCCACCTCTGCTGGTTGCATTCAAACTCTAAAACTGTAGTTTTTAAACTTAAGTATTTTTTATAAACATCAATTTGTGTAAAGCAATAATTAAAATGCTGTATTACTGGATTAATCTAGATATACAATGCATGACAGTAATGGCACAGAGAAAAGGGTGAAGGGGGACGCACTGGAGCAATGTTGTCATATTTTGCTGCTGTTGTCGTGTTGTCATATTTTATCAGAATTAAGCCAATATTAACCTGAAATAGATTGGGAAGAGTTAACCTTCAAGCAATTCTTAGAGAAACCACTGACAAAGGCAATTAAAAAATTTAAAACCACACACATGCAATGAAAAATCAACAGTATTAAAATGTACTTAAAATGTTTGCTTAACCTGAAAGAGCTCAATAAAGGAGGTGCAAAAGATGCGTCACTGAATGAGTTCATATATGTGCAAGTTTTAGAACAGGGCTGGTAGGTAACAGGATGTGCAATCTTTGCTTTGTTGTCCATTCAACTCTGGAAGAGTAAAGAACTCACCTAGGAAGCTAAAAGGATGCAGAATCCCAAAGTGTGCCAAGCCGGAAGACCAGGAAGCCTCCGAGCAGCAGCATGGCTGCACAGGGCATGCCTCTGACAACAGAGAATTTGTAGGAACAAGGAGTAGTGGCTAGGGGAGCTGAGGGAGTAAGATGAGACCTTTGTTAAGGTCTTAGCCCAGAGAGAAGGCTCACATCAGCTTTCAGACTTAGAAAGGGTTTCTCTGGAATCAACAGAAAACAGCACCTGATGGTACCAAATTAATGAGTGATGGAGAAAAGCAGAACTGCATCTGCCCTGGTTTGTATCTCAGTAAAGGGAGGAAGATGTACTGGTTTGACCGTGTGCCAAAACCTTTCCACATGTGGTCCCCGAACCACTAATTTAGAGACAGAAATGGCTGTTCCCACTAAACAGTGGGAGAAACTGAGGATAGAAAAGGAGGTATACTTTCCCGAGGACACACAGCAACTGGCAAGTCAGAACTCAACTGTTGCCTGTTTTCTTCTATACCCCAGTTATGACTACCTTGACCTAAGAAAAAGGTGGCTAGAATAAGGTAGCTGGTCCAAAATTCACAACATTAGGAGCAAGGCTGAGCGAAATGAGTGAAGAGGTTATGAGGGGCCTTGGGTTGGATTGGGATTGTCCCTGGCCACCTCTGCCTGCATGAGCACAGCCACTTGACTTTTGGAGTCAACACAGTAGAAGGAGGAAACAGGTGCATTGGTTTTCTAGCATGGCCACAACAAAGCACCTCTTCAGAAGGCAGAAAACAACAGAAAATGCAATCTACCACAGTTCTGGAGTCTGGATGTCCAAAATCCAAGTGCCCTTGAAGCTAGCTTTTCTTTGGGACTCTAAGAAAGGCTCTGTGGTATGACGCTGCCCTGCCTTCTGTGGCTGTCAATGACCCTTTGCTTGTGGAGGTATTATTGCAATCTAGGCCTCTCTCCACATGATCTTCTTATAAAGGACGCAAATCCCACCCTCATAGAGAGAGACTTCCTCTTAACTAATTACATCTGCAAAGGCGTGCTTTCCAAATAAGGGCAGAACTGAGATTCTAAACAGGTATGAATGTGAGGCAACAGTATTGAATCTAGTAGAGGCCACATCTGCAGGCAAACGTAAAGAAAGGTTTGCTGCATACACAGGAAACCCAGAAAAGATGATAGAGGAGCAAGAGAAGATGAAGGCAGACCAGCTGGAAAGGAAGCAAAGCGGAGATGCTTTGAGAACAGGAGAAGCCTAGGGTTTCTAAGGAGGGGTGGCCGAGAGCGCAGCCTGGAAAACCAAGCAGACACTGGGGGACGGGCAAGTAGAATTCCTGGGCGACCTTCATCATATGGTTTTAGTAGAGTGAGGGAGGCTGCCCTTGAATAAGACAAGGGCAGCAGGGAGTCGGGCAGTGAGACTGCCTCTGATAAGTTTCTCTGTGAGGAAGGTAATGGCTGGAAGGGATGCTGGGGCAAGCATACCTTTGAAGATGAGTGACACTTAAGTATGGTAATATGCTGGGCGAAAAGCCAGGAGAAAATTACAGATCTCGTATGTAAATGAAGGGGAATTTGATAAGCAGGAAACCTGAAGTGAATGCAAATTGGGGCTGTTTGAAGAAAAAGTCTTAGACAAGATGGGGTGGGGAGTGGCAACATAGTATAGAGCTGACCCTTTATGTCTGTGGGTTCCACATACACAGATTCAACCAATGGCAGATGGAGAAAATATGCTTTTAAGTTATGTAATAGTGAACATGTACAAACTCTTGTCATTATTTTTTAAATACAGATTGGCCTCAAACTTGAAATTCTCCAGCTTCAGCCTCTTAATGTAACTTGGATTACAGACCTACACCGTCTTACCAGGTAATAAACAACTTTTGTTCACATCTGAGTTCATGCTAACAGGGTAACAAAAGGTGGGGGCCTTCAATAGACTGCAGATGGGAGTAAGAGGACCAAGTGATTAGAGGAGAAGTCAGGGGTGGGGAAGGTACTGGAGAGTAAACACTATAGAAAACTTGAACAATAAAATGTGGTGCATTCCAGCTGTCTGAACAAGCAGAGGTGCTTAGAAGATGATCACCCTATCCTGTTGCTCCTGTGCTAGAGTCTGTATACTTAGATGCCTAATTCTTTTATTTAATTATTTATTTTTATTTTATGTGTATGAGTGTACTGCCTGAATGTGTGTAAGTACACCTGTATCATACAAAGCCCATGGAGGTCAGAAGAGGGCACTGGATCCCTTGGAACTTGAGTTCAGATGGTTGTTAGCCAGCACGTAAGTGCTGAGAGCTGAACCCAGGTCCTCTGCAAGAGCAGCCAGTACTCTTAACTGCTGAGCCATCTCTCCAGCCCCGAAGATGCCTAATTCTTGTTGGCATCTAGTAAACATAAGTAATGCATTCTTCTAAGTTCTATGGGCCATTCTAGAAAACTGTCTCACCTAAAGAAGGGTTGAGGAAATTCCTGATTTATACCTGGTTGGTCAGAAGTACCAGAGGCCAGGATTTGGAATTGGCATCTGAAGTGGGCATCAGCTTGGGAAGACTGAGCCTCACATTTTGGAATCTGATTTTAGCTCCAAGTGGAAAGTATCAGAATTGAACAAAACTGTAGGACACACAGCTGGTGTTTGGACAAATACTTGGTGGTAGGGAAACCCATATATCTGGCATCTAAAGTGTTGTATGAAAATATAGAAACTGTGTTGCCCTCCAAGCAGAACATCCTTGGAGTCAAACAGTCAGAAGAAAGAATGAACACATTTATTTCTTCTTGCATGACCTCTTAGACTCCTAATTCACTCTGGTTCTGGATTCCTGTAGGCTTAAGAACTTTCTGGAGTCTGATTTGGTGGCCTCCGTCACAACTGTAAGAACATGGCATCACTGAGATTAATATTCTCTGCAGTGAAGGACCCAGATAAAACTGTGGGGAAGTCAGCTGCTGATGACAGAACTGAAGCAGCCCTGTTGGAATTGATGGCCCTGGATCTGCAGACACACACACACACACACACACACACACACCTGCGGCTCTTCCAGATGGGCTGCTGTCAGAAGGAATTATCAGGTTGTCCAGCTTTTACACCCAAAACCATCAAAAAAGTATAGCCTGATAGATGTGTTATTCTGGTAGTGTATATCGAACTACCATGCACTGTGTCCCACAATGTGGAATTCGGAATAAAAATATAGAGCAACATGGCTGAATCAATGTCAAAGCATGATAATGCCACTACAAGCAGGCATCTAAAGCAAGGACTATGGGAAGCCAGGACTCTGGAACTTTCCAACTGGCCCCATGTAGGATCTTGGAACCATCCAGAGCCTCTGTTGGAATGCCAAGACAAATACCTCTGTGAGCCTGAACTGACTGGTGGTTGGGTAAAGCCCTGTTTTCTGGGAATCAATAAATGTGTTTTAGCATCATAGCACCGGCCTCAAGTGATACCTGTTGGTTACCTCAACAACTGTTCGTGACAGGTAGCAGCTCAGGTGAAGTAGACTTTAGAACATTTTAATTATCTGCCGCTCTTAAGTGAGAGGTCTGGCCATGATGCTGCCAAAAATTTATGCTTCCCATTTAGTTCCAAAAATGTAACAATGAGAGATTAAATATCACAATTGGAATTCAGAAAAGCACAGATGATCCCAAGAGCAGACTAAGTATCTCTAGGGAACTGAAGCTGATGAGAACTAACAGAATGTTTATAACCAAAGCCTTGAGCCTGCAAGAATCCAGAGTCATCATGAATTAGGAATCCAAGAGGTCAAGTATCACGAGTGGGAATAAGTATGCCTCAGGCCCAGGTAGACCCAGGTTGACTCTGTATGCCTCTCAGAGGAGGCAGTTGGAAAATGGCAGGGCTACTGCTTGGGGCGGAGGAGAAGGAGAAGAAGAAGGAGAAGAAGGAGAAGAAGAGGAGGAGAGGCAGGGAACAGAGGGGAGGGGGGAGAGGAGAGGAGAGGAGAGGAGAGGAGAGGAGAGGAGAGAAGAGAAGAGAAGAGAAGAGAAGAGAAGAGAAGAGAAGAGAAGAGAAGAGAAGAGGGAGGAGGAGGCAGAGGAGGAGCAGGAAGAGGAAGAAGAGGAAAAGGAAGAGGAAGCAGCAGCCAGGGGCTATTTATACAGGCCCACCAGCAGCAGTGCCTGAAACTGTGACCTGAAATATATCAAGACTTTTATTAAGAGAAGCATCTAGACAACTGTGAGGCTAATGTGGAAAAAAGTTTTAGTCAGTTTGTCTATTATTCAGGAATATTTTGAAAATGCACAAGAAAAGAAAGTTAACTCTGCTATTACTGAATATTTAAAAAAAAAAAAAAAAAAAAAGGCCTGGGCTGGGAATGTAGCCCAGTTTAGGTGACATGCTCAAAGACCTGGATTCAAGCACCACTTAGACCCATTTAAACTCATGGCTCAAGTCCCAGCACTCAGGAGGTAAAGGCAAAAGAATCTGCTATGTAAATCAAGCAGTTGAGAGACCAAGCATTCACTCTGAGAGCTGGAGAACTCAAAGTTTGTTTATACCAGCAGTCCCAGAAGAGCTAGTGAATTACAGCCTTTACTAGGATTGTATAGGTCTTCTGCATCATGTCTTAACTGCTACAGCATTGGTAGATACACACTGCAGCCTACGTGACTACCAGCAATTCCTCGGCAAGCATGTTTGCAGAAACAAATATGAAAGGCAGGGGTTAAGACATTCTTTAACAACAGGATTTGTAGCTGGCTCCTTAGCAAGCAAGGTAATTGCAAACAGATGCTCTACTAGATAACTGTGCTGTTCACTTCTCAAGATAATCTTGAGGGGTTTGGCGTTTTCCATCTTAGTGAGCATTCATAAAAACATTTTAGGTGAACACTGTGTCCTAAAGTATAAAATCAGTCATTAAATGATAAAAACAATATGAAACATAAACAAAAGTAACATTAAATGCATGGGTATATTTCTTTTCCTCTCAGATCAAAAGTTCAAGGTCATCTTCAGCATCATACTGAGTTTTGCCAGTTTAGAGTATGAGAAACTGTCTCAAATAAATAAACAAATAAGCAAACAAAAACAAAGAACAAGGCCTAGGGCTAAGTATGTAGTTCCTTGGTATAATACTTGTTTAGCTTGTGCAAGACCCTGGATTTTACCATCAGCACTACAAAGTAAACAAATCAAAATATGAAATCACAGAAATAAAATAATCTATATTCAAAATATAGCTATGACTCAGCACTTGCCTAGCATGTGTGAAGGCCTAGATTTGATCCAGAGAACTGAAGGAAAAATACCTAGAAGAAATAAGCATATAGATCAATATAACTGGTCTAAAAGTACACAAAATAGACTCTATCTAAATGCACAACGAGGCATTTCAAGTTTAGGGAACTCAGATTCATACAGAAAAGCTCACCATTAAAATTCAAAGAAGCACCAACATTCCAAAGGAAAATAAGAAACATATATCAGTAGTTCACAGAAAAAGAAATCTAAGTGGCTCTTAAATACATCAACAGATATTCAAAAGAAAAGAAAACGCATCGATATGACATTTTCAGCCACCAAAGTAGCACAGCTCAAAACACTGGATGATGGGCCATGTTAGTGAGCTTGCTGGTCATGTGCTTACCTTGTACTCAAGGCCCTTCTACCCTGCTGGTCTTCCTGTGTACCCTATCACTAAGAATCATCTGGCAGAATAGCCTGCTTAAGGCTCAATTGTCTTCAAGTAGCAGAAAACGCACCCTGAGGTGACAAGGAGGTCATCACTTGAGGCAGGATTCATCTTGAACTAATAGATAATGTGGTTTCTCCCTGAGGTCAGAACATATAGCGCCAAGGGTGAAGAGTCGGAAGAATGATTCTTCTCTCACACCTAAATGGCCATCCACAGAATTTTTGCTTCCCAGCCTCATGACTTTGGGCTCTGCAAATTGTTACTACTAATTTCTAAAAGAAGGAATGTACCCACCCGGAGTACACCAGTGGACCTGAGTTGGCATAGTTATGAGTTGAGCCCACAACCTGGTCACTTTAAGACCATGTCACTACTTTCATGATTTTCATGCATCAAACAAATGGCCAGAGAAAGATGTTATCATATTGGCTGAGAACAAGAATCTCAGCTGCCCAGAGGAAATTGAATTTCTGACATCTATATCTGCAATGGAAGGGATTCTCTTAGTAGTTCATGAGATGCCTCTTAGTAGTTCATGATTGCTTTAAATAATAAGGATTCTTTCCAGGCTTGATAGAGAGACACACCGATACAGATTTCAGATGATCAGGTTCTTTAATAACGTTAGCCACTTGTAATTGGGAGAAGCTGGATAAGAGATCCAACAAGAAAAAGAACAAGAGAAAGTTCTTACATTTATAGACTCTAGCAGGTAGGCACCTCTGAGCTCAGCAGATTAGTGAACATACTATATTGGCTGTAAGGCAATAATTTAGGAAGCAGTTTAGGGAAAATACTAGATAGTATAAAAAGTATATGCAACTGATCCCTTCTAAAGGACAGCCCCTGTGATGTGACAGTGACCAATAATAAAAGGCAATGAAAGGCACTGTAGCCCCAAAGCCAGGACTACTGAGAAGGCAGATTCTTTGGGTATGAAGATTTGAACCACTCTACCAGGTAGATTCCTAAGCAGCCACATGCACATAGAAAGCAAAAGGATCTGGAATGAGTATTACAGAAGGAAGCAACAAAACCAAGCACAGACACACAAGGACTGAAACTAGCTAAACCTGGCTTTTTAAGTGTTTATTACCCAATTATTTCTTTTTGTCTCATTCCCTGACAAATTAGTGTGAGAGTTGTCCAATAGTACTTACAGTCAGAAGAACAGCATCCAAGACTGAAGGAGAAGGTGTTTATGGTTAGTAAAGGACTTTATGAGTATCCATTTGGAGAGTTTGGTAAATAGGTGCGTTGTTAGCAGCATAAAGTCATTTCTGTATGGCAGTTAAATATGGATAGAAGGAGTTGAACAGCCAGAAGACAGCATTCTGCTGCCATCTATGCCCCCACTCCTTTCGTTCGGGGCTCTTCCCCATCTTCCTTTGTACTGATTTGTATAATGAAGAATCATGTTTCCTAAGCTGAATTCAAAAGTGAGAGGTTACTAAACCCAGTTCTGGCTGCTTAACACTGAAAAGACAATTCTCTAAAGATGAGAGTTTGTGGGAAGGAAATTGAGTTTCTTCAGCTACTGGTTCTGTGAAGCCAAAGGAATTATCATCCTCAAAGCTCTTCTCTGAGGAACTCAGGGGTGCAAAGGGTTTTCATGGGTAGGAAAGAAGGAGCAGTCCAGGAAGGCTGTGTGCAAGGTGAGGCCTTGTTCTTAAAGGGTGCATGTCTCCTTTTTCTTCTCTGGTCAGGCCATCACAACTGACCTCGAAGCCCTGGGGCTAGATGCTGTGCTTCTTGAAACACATATTGCTTTTCTATAAGGAGAATCTCATAACAATGTATATATTTTACATTAGTTCAATACATAGAACTAAAGAATATAGAGGCGTGTCACATATTGAACTCTTTTCTGAAGGCCCCAGTTCTTTAAGTATAAAGGAAAGACTGACTCAGATCATGCAGACTTGTAATCTTAGTATTTTGCAGGCAAGAGGCTATAGGCTAGAGTTCAAGCCCAGGCTTACTACATACGGAGGCCCTCTCAAAAAGGGGGGAGGGTGGAGTAGAAGGAAGGAGAAGGGGAAATAAAGGAAGAAAGGAAGGGGAAAAGGAAGATGGGAAGTTGAGGAAGAGAGAAGGGAGAGAACGGAGGAGGGAGAAAAAGGAAAGGGCGGGGCCGGGGTTATGAGACTTTGTCTCAAAAAGAGAGGAGCAGGGCGCTGGAGAGATGGCTCAGCAGTTAAGAGCACTGGCTGCTCTTGCAAAGGACTGGGGTTGGGTTCCCGGCACCCACACAGTAGCTAATAACCATCTGTAACTGCAGCTCCAGGGGATCTGGAGCTGTCTTCTGATCTCCACAGGCACTGCATGACACCCATGCACATGCAAGCAAAGCATTCATACACATAAATAAACAAATAAATATATTTTAATAAAAAATAAAAAGAGGAGGAATGAGAAGGAAGGGAAGAAGATAAAAGAAGATTATTTAGCAGTTGAAATTTAGGATCTTAATTACACACTTGTAGCTTCTCTTTATAATTTAGAATGCTGGGCAAAGGGAGACAGCCTAACTTTGCAAAAAGAAGGGAATTAAAATAATCTTATGAAGGGTGAAGACAGAGGAGGGGATATGTAAGCTTTCAAGGACCAGCCACTCTTGGAAGTGGTGAATCCGGATGTTCCCCCTGACTCTCTGCTTCAAGGTTACCTTCCTGATTAGAGGTGCTTCTCCACATTATGCCTGGCAGCCCTGCCCTGCTCCAGGACCTTCTAGGTCCAGGTTCCTACAAGCAGGCCTGCATAGCTTAGCTTCCTTCCCTTCCTTCCTGACGTGGCTCCTGGGATCACATAAAACCATCCTCTGGCTCTTCTGAACAGTTTTGCCAAGGCTGTCTCTGCCAGCCCCCACATTTGGATTCTTTAGTTCTTCAATATCTGAGTAATTGGTTTTTTATTTTAAATAAGTCCCTGTCTCTCTCTCTCTCTTTTCATAATATATACTTTTATTAAATTTTTGTACATTTCATACATCTTAATCATATTTAGAGCCCATCCCCTTTTCTCCACAGGCTCCCGGTTGAGAAGATGAGGAAGTTGGAAAACCAAAATTTACAGATCAATCAGAGTCGAGAAAACATAAGCTTTCTGTCTTACCAGTTTCGCTTCTAGAACTTTCTACAGAGATATACTTGTACATGTTTAAATAATGCTTGTGTAACATTGTTCAGTGCCACATTGTAAAAGATTGGAAACTACCTAAAAGTTCAGTGATGGGAGACAAGTCAAATACATTAGGATACAGTCATAAAGTCAACCAAAGATGTCACTGAAAGAATGAGGAAGCTCTTTATGTACAATTGAGGATAAATCCCCAAGAAACAAAAAGACAGTGGCAAGACAGTAAGACTGACCACCCTAGAGACTGGAAAAATGGGGAAAGAAAATGACAAATTTTTCATTGCTTTCTTTAACTATTTTCAGAATTTTCTTAATATGTAAGGGATTATATATTTCAAAAATTAATATGATTTAATTTTTTGAAATATAACCCTATACTACCTACAAAATATACACACAAGCAGGGTGTGGGATTGGAACTAATGGATAGAAAGTATATGCTATGACAAGTCAAATAAAAAACAAAAGAATGTTTTCTTTAAAAGAAAAAAAAATTGGTCTTTTGAGATGGTTTTCCTGTAGTGCCAATCAACCTGGAACTCACTATGTAGGCCAGGCTGGCCTCTATCTCAGAGATCCACCTGCCTCTGCTGGAATTAAAGGCATGCACCTTAAGAGAAATTTTAAGACAAGACAGAAGTAAAGCAAAAGTACTGATAGGGTCAAAGAATAACAATATTTAACATTCCATGGAGAAAATAATCATGAATTTGACAGTATCTGACAGCATAGTCACAAATACGCGTAAAGCAAAATGTAAAGCTAAAATAATTGCACGAAAGAAAATGATTGTGCCAAAAAAATTTTAAGTGTAAGATAAGCAGGCCAGCCAGGGCTACAGAGTGGCTCTGCCTCAAAAAAAAAAAAAAAAAAAAAAAAAAAAAAAAAAAAAAGAAAGAAAGAAAGAAAGAAAAGAGAAAAAAGAAGTAGAAGATTAAAACAGTACAATAATATCAAGTCTGACCTGAAATATATCTTTGAGCAAATCAGAAACGTCACAGTCTTTTCAAACACAGAACATACAAAAAAGAAGAAAAAAATTCTCACAACCATAGGACACAAGAGAAATCGCAACATATTTCAGAGAACCCATGGCTTTCCAACCATGTTCTCTGTGGATCAAAAACCAACAATAAAGGAATTGTTTCAATGTATTTAGGAAATGTAAAATCCCATGTTTAAACTATCTTAAGTAGAAATCGTTGTAGAAATGATGAAATATTTACAACATAACAATGGTAATGTTAAATATTAACATGTGCAAATATTTAGTGAGAAAAAATGATAAGCCCATCTTAATAAATAAAACAAGAAATACTGAAAATAATGAACTCTTCCCCTCTCAAAACTGAAAATTTTACAGAAAATAAGAGAGAGGGTGTTGGGTTAGATTGTTGAAACAGTTGCACCTGATTTCTCTCTCTCTGGAGCCTTCACTAACTCCGCTGACACTATATAAAGGGATTTCTTCAAAGGACAATGAGGACCAAAACGAACTTACAATGTGGGAAGAATGAAGCTAAATTAAAGAGCACTGATTTAAGCTGTATGGGAAACAGTTAATCCCTAGGGGCCCTCCTGTTCTTACACCATGTGTAACCACTCCCCTCCACCCTGGCAGATGACCAGAGTCCTCTGGACTGGGGGGGTTACCAAACACAACAGAGGACATGGGTGTTCTGTTCCAAAGAGAGAGAGTGAATAACATGTAATTTTGTTAAAACAGAGATCCCAAGACTTTTCTTCAGGAAACCTGATAGTCCCAGAGGAAAGCACAAGAAACTGATGTTAGAGCAGTTCATATTTAAATATAAGATATACAAAGAGTGGTTGGGAAAGGCTGAGGACAAAGCTCTGTGCTAAAAATGTTTTCCTAGCACATACAAGTCCCTGGGTTTGATCTCTAGTGCCACAAGAATAAAAACAATTAAAAATGTCATTGAAAGCACTAAGAAAATGGAGACAGCTGACTGACATCTCTTGGCTGTAGAGTGATTTGGGTGGGCTGACTGTTGGAAACCGCCTTGATGTCAGCTTAAGGCTAGGAGGACAGCCATAAGACTTAATTCATTAAATATAGAAAATATTTATGACTTCTAGGAAGAGGAAGTAGGACAAACCTTAAAAGTGTATTTTATTGAATTAAAATGTAAATCTTTTTCTTTGCCAGAAGTTGTAAAATTAGAAGACAAGGCACAGTCTATTTGTGAATTAAAATAACAGAAAGCTGCCTTCAGGCTAGTGGTAAATGTAGATGTGGCAACAGCAAGTGTGGCTCAGGTTGGAGATCTCACTTGTGTGCTGGAAGGCAGTCAGTAGATACAGCAGTTCTGTTTCTAGATACATAGGCTAGAAAAAGATTTCATTTGTGCACCAGGAGATAGATAGTAGAATATTAGATGTTGTGTTTTGTAAGAGGCAAGAAAAAAGGAAATAAATGCCAATAAAATGAAAATAAATTATAATAATATTAACAAAAAGGGGTAGTATACAGCAATATAGTAAAAAAGTGAGACCATGTAAAGAAACCTTCTAAATCAAAAGGAAAAGAAAATGCAGACGGTGGAGGGACAGTAGGTGCTCCTTCTAGTCAGCAGTGGTAGGGCACAAGCCCAGCTATACAACAAGCCCCTGGGTTCCATCCCCAGCACTAGAACAAACAAGGGAACAACAATTAAAGATTCTAAATTTCAAAAACATGCAAAACAGGGGGCTGGAAAGAGGATCAGTGGTTAAGAGCTCTAGCTGCTCTTGCAGGGGCCCTAGGTTTGCTTCCCAGCACCCACATTGTTGCTAACCCCAGTTCCAGGGCATCCAACACCCTCTTCTGGCCTCTGAGGGTATTTCACACACATGGTACACATACAGGCAGGCAAAGGACTCATACATATAAAATAAATAAATGTGCCAAATTGCATTATAGTTTATTTTATTTTATTATTTTTATTTTATGTGTATGTGTATGTGTGTATTGCCTGCATGTAGGTAAGTGCACCCCTGTCATGCAATGCCCACAGAGGACAGAAGAGGCTGTCAGATCCCCTGGAACTGGAGTTATAGACAGTTGTTAGCTGCCATGTGGGTGCTGGGATTCGAACCCGGGTCTTCTGCAAGAACAACCAGTGGTCTTAACTGCTGAGCCATCTCTCCAGCCCCCAGCATTGTCGTTTTTAAGGTTATATGCACATATGGCAAAAATGTAAAAAATGCATGAAATTAAAATAGAGCAAATTTGAAGTAATGAGGAAAGGTAGAAGAAAAGAAAGAAGCAAGAGAGAATGGGAAAAATGCAAAATGAAGATGCTGCCAGACACAGACACACTGCTAACACTGTGTGCAAAGAGAGAGGACTTTTGATTGTGTTGGGAAGTAGATGCATCAGTGTTTGTTAAATTGTCCTTAGTGCTTTTTTTGTGTTAAAAATATCCCAAAATGAAAATGTTACAATCTTACTGTAACTTAAAAAGTTTTCCTAGGCATGTAGCACCAAAGTCATGGAAATAAGCTCCCTACTCCAAGCTGTATGAGCCAGATTCCGTGGCAAGTGTAGCACAGAAGCACAAACCCCAAGACCAACTTGGAAATAGTGCACAGACCTGGTCAGTAGCCACTAAAGTTGGTCAGAAGAGAAACAGAGGATGTACCCGTGAGGATTCACTGAAACTCGGGGCTCCATGAGTGTTAGGAGCTGTGGGGCATGCCACAAGCTCTGGGAATGTCATCCTGGAAAGTGGCAGCCTGCCAGTGACAAGTTTGTGTTCCGTGGAGGGTAGATGTCCAGATGCAAGGCAAATGCCAGGTGGCCCTCAGCCTCATCTATAGGAGGGAAGCTCTGGCAATATAGAGTCATCCTGAAAAGAACAGCACAGAGACAGGTGCCAGCCGAAGAACGCAAAGGCCTTTGGACAAGACACGGACATCCTTGGATGCACCCTCAGCCCTGTCCTATCCGCTGATGAACTGACCCGGATGACGTCTGGCTGCAGCCAGTTAAACCAACCTACAGTTGGTTGGGTTGTCTGTAGAGTTTTGGATTCACTAGATCTTGGGCTGAACCCTCAAATGCCATGCTTGAGTGCCAACAGGCAGCTATCTATTTATACTCGCTGGAATGAACCAATAAATGGGCAATGAGCTCATCTGTGACACTAAGCACAGCTTCTCCCTACCGTGAACAGTCTACAAGCTCCTCGTCATTTCTGTTCCATTAAACATTGCAAATTAGAGTCCAAGGAGGAAGCTAATTTCCAATCACACAGAAGAACCAAGGGCCCGAAATCTGTTCTCCAGTTTTCGCCCAGATGGTTGTGTGGGCACACACACACAGGCCAGCTCACCCACTTCAAACGCAGCACAGCTAAATACATAAAAATAAACAAGTGACGCACTCCGGTGGCACGCACTCCTCAGTTTTCATTATAGACATGCATTTCTGCAGCAAATTAAAGGGCATTATTCGGATGCTGCAAGGGTCCAGGTGTCTAAAATGGGTTTGCTTCCTGCCTGAGGTCCTCTGCCTGAAGCACACTGCAGCCTTCCAGGAGCCACCACGCGCTCCGCCAAGGAGAGCACCGCAGCCACATTTCAGCCACCGATTCTCCTTGAATATAACTTGTCTCATTAATCTCTTCCATCTGT
>NW_008337446.1:935745-974741 GCF_000622305.1 Nannospalax galili
TTTATTTTTATGTGTATAGGTATTTTGCATACATGTTTTTAAGTGCACCATGTGCATACAATGCCCATGGAGGCCAGAAGTGAGCATCAGATCCTCCAGAACAGGAGTTAAAGATGGTTGTTAGCTACCATGTGGGTGGTTGGGAACCAATCCCATGTCTTCTACAAGAACAGCC
Organism: Nannospalax galili; assembly: GCF_000622305.1. Classification (NCBI taxonomy): domain Eukaryota; kingdom Metazoa; phylum Chordata; class Mammalia; order Rodentia; family Spalacidae; genus Nannospalax; species Nannospalax galili. Next base: position 935,921 of record NW_008337446.1, read on the forward strand.
AGTGCTTTTAGCTGCTGAGTCATCTTCCCAGTCCTCTGTCTACTGTTTTTGAGTTTGGTTTGTTCTTGTTTTTCAAAATTCTTGAAGTGCATTATTAAATTATTTATCAGAGCTCTTTCTTTTTGGTTTTGTTTGGGGTGTTTGTTTTGTTTTTTGTTTTGAGACAGGGTCTCCCTGTAAAGCCCCAGGCTGGCCTGGAACTCACTATATAGACCATCCCAGACTAGCTTCAATCTGAAAGCAATCTGCCTGCCTCTGCCTCCCAAGTTCTGGGATTAAAGGTGTGCGCCACCATGCCTGGCCTTTTTTCTGAAAAAAGATGTATTTATTTTTATTTAATGTGTTTAAGTATTTTGCATGCCTGTATGTATGTGTACCATTTGTGTACAGTGCCTCAGGAGGCCAGAAGAGGGCATCAGAGCCCTGGAGCTGGAGATACAGATGGTTCTTTTCTTCTTTTTTTTTTTTTTGTCTTTTTGAGACAGGGTGTCCCTGTAGCCCCATCTGGCCTGGAACTCACTATGGAGACCAGGCTAGCCTCAAACTCACAGAGGTCCCCCTGCTTCTGCCTTCAGAGTGCTGGGGTTAAAGGTGTGTGCCACCATGCCTGGCATGGTTGTTCTATTTGAATTCTGTGTCTTGAATCTCATCTAAGTTGTTCTCATTGGGACCATTACTATGAGATTGGTAATTGGAGGCAAGAGACATATTGTCTTTAATTTTTTTTTCTGCTGTGTTCTTGCAATAGGGCCTGGGCTTCTAGAGATAGGTTGTTGGGGTTCTTGATGGTATCTTTTGATAGTGTTTTTACTCATTGGGCTATAGTCAAAAGGCAGAGCAATGGACTGGGTAGCTTGGAGGAGTTCCAAACCAGGACTAAGGAGAGTGTGCTGGATAGCTTTAGTGTCAACTTGACACACCTGGGTTGAGGGAGCCTCAATTGGGGAATTTCCTCTATTGGACTGGCCTGTGGCCATGTCTGAGGGGCATCTTCTTGATGAGTGATGTGGGAGGGCCCAGCCCACTGTGGGTGGTGCCACCCCTGGGCAGGTGGGCCTGTATTGCATAAGAAAGCAGGCTGAGCAGGGGCCGGGGGAGCAAGCCAGTAAGCAGGGTTCCTCCATGGCCTGTGCTCCAGCTCCTGCCTCCAGGTCCCTGCCCTGAGTTCCTACCTTGGGCTCCCGGATGAACTGTGACCTGGGAGATGTAAGGTAAATAAACCCTTTCCTCCCCAAGTTGGTATTGGTCAGAATATTTTGTCACAGCAATGAAGAACAAACTAGGACAGGGAGTATACCTCTTATTGGCTGTAAACATGTGGAGCAACTGGGCACCTGCAAAGGAGTTCAGGGCAGAGTGGGGTCCAAGGTCCTCTTACTAGTGTGGGTCAGGTGCTTCTAGTGTGACAGAAGTATACTTGGGGGCCAGAAGTCTTACCCATCCACACCTGTGTTTATAGGTGGCAGTAGTAATAAACAGGAAGTGTGAGATCTGAGACTCTTTTACCTGTCCAGGTCAGGTGATGGTGGGATTGTGCAAGGGAAGCAGGATGTCCAAGGACCTCTTACCAGCCTGGGATTTTTTGTTTTTCCTTTCTTTTCATTTTATTTATCTATTTACTTATATGTACATGTATGCCACAGGGTACATGCGGATGCCAAAGGACAAATCTTGAGAGTTGGTTGGGTGTCCACCTTGTTTTTGAGGCAAGACCTCCCTTGCTTCTGCTATTGTGTTGTGTACTCCTGGCTAGCTGGTCCAGGAGAGTCCAGATGATTCTCTTCTCTGCCTCCCATCTTGCTATGATTACATATGTGCACTACTGCATCTGGGGCTTTTTATGTGGGTTCTGGAGATCCAAGTTGGCTCATCAGAATTGCATCTTTCTGGCACTTATTATTTTTGTTGTTGTTATTGTCTATTTTTATTTTTTATGTTTATGAATGTATTGCCTGCATGAATATAAGTGTACCCATGTCATGCAGTGCCCATGGAAGACATAAGAGGGTGTCGGATCCCCTGGAACTGGAGTTACAGATGGTTGTTAGTTGCCATGTGGGTCCTCTGCAAGAGCAGTCAGTGCTCTTAACCACTGGGCCATCTCTCCAGCCAATTTTTGTTTTTGAGACAGTATCTCCCTGTAGCCCCAGCTGGCCTGGAACTTGCTACATAGACCAGGCTGGGCCTGGATCTCACAGATCTCCACCTGACTCTGACTCCCAGGTGCTGGGATTAAAGGCCTGTGCCACCACATCCCAGCTCCTTGTTCGTTTTTTGAAACACAATCTCACTATGTAGATCTGGCTGGCCTGGAACTTACTATATAGCCTTATTAGTTATTTTTCTGTTGCTTTGATAAAACACCATAGTCAAGGCAAGTTACTGAAAAAAAAAAAAGAGCTTATTTGGGCTTATGGTTTCTGAGGGATAAGAATACATCAAGGTGGAGAGGCATGGCCACAGAGGTGGCCAGAGCAGAAAACTAAGTGCTCACATCTTTAACCACTAGCAGGAAGCAGTGAGAGGGAAAACTGCAAGTGGGATGAGACTATGAACTCTCAAAGTCCTCCCTCAGTGATGTGCTTCCTCCAGCAAGGTTGAAACTCCCAGTGATTCCATGACGTTCCCTAAGCAGTTCCACCAATGGGGGATATACCAAGTGTCCAAAGACTTGAATCTGTGGGGGACATTTATCATTCTAACATCACAGTAGCTTAGTCTGGTCTCAAGCTTGCCAGGCTGTTCTTTCCTCTAATTCCTCACTGCTGGGACTGCAGGTGTGTGCTGCCATGCCCAGCATCAGAACTATAACATTTCTAAATCAATCTTCCACCTAAATTTTAATCCTATTTTTACTATTAGTGAATTCTGTGGCCTTGGGAAGATCTTGTCCTTTCTGGATCTCAGGGCACCCATTTGTAAAATGGGAGTTTAGAGAGTCTGGGTCTTCTCTTCAGAATCAATGATTTATCGATGCAGTTTATTGTTGTTGAATCATCTCTGATAGCAATAATAATAACTACATGCAGGGCTCACTTTTACCAAGTTTTGCCTTATGCATTTTTCCTGATTATCTGTGCAACCCTTTTATAACACAAGTAAAAGAAAATAACTTTTGATTAATCTGAAATTTCTTCATGCACCTGGACCCAGTGAGACAAAACTTTGTCTTGTCTTATGCAGAATATGAGATGGCCCCTATTTTTGAGACCACCAGAGGAGGTAATCTGGTCTGCCTTAAATGCTGGATAGTAGCCAACTGAAAAGCAAACTCTCCTACTCATGAACAGGCCTGTACAGTCCATTAGAAGTTTCTCATGAACAATCTTACAGAGGTTATTGATGGAGAAGAGACTTCAGTGTGGCAATTATTGAAATCATTGCTAATTAGTCCATCTAGCTGGGAAATAAAGCTTCCTAGAATGTAGTGTTTTCTTAGAAAAGGAGGTTGACACATTACAGTGGCTTTTGGGTACCGAGAGAAGCTACTGCTTTTGTCTAGAAATTATAAGCAGCAAGTCAGGTCTGAAACTTCTTGAAGCAGGGAGTCACAAGAACTCATCCTTTCTCTCACAGAGCTGGCCAGAGGGCCAGGACCCCCAGGGACCCTCCACAGCCACTGCTTGCTGCAAGGAGAGAATATATGAGCCAGAAAGACTTCTTGAATGTTGTGACTGAAATGAGGAAGTATATGGGGAAATTTGGGGATTTAATTTAGCCTTTCAAGCTACCCATTAAATACACTATTTGTGCTGAGGATGCCATAAAAATTATATGTAAGAAAGCAATTTGGAAAGCAAATCAAGGAATTTTTAAATATTATCATTAAAATCAAAACTTCCATGTGCATTTTCTTTCTTTCTTTCTTTCTTTCTTTCTTTCTTTCTTTCTTTCTTTTGGTCCTTTTGAGATAGGGTCTCCCCGTAGCCCCAGCTGTCCTGGAACTCACTATGTAGACCAAGCTGGCCTTGAACTCACAGAGACCTGCCTGCTTCTTCCTCCCAAGTGCTGGGATTAAAGGTGTACACTACCATGCCCAGCTGCATTGTTTTTTCAAGAGAAGACAACTAGTTAAATTTGAATGTAGCTCATTTTTAGGTTTGGTGCTGTTTACTTACTTCTACCAACCAGTAAGTCTGTTTAAAAGTCATCATTCTGTAATCAACTCCTAAGTAGGCATGGTAATCACAATACAAGTCATCATGACTAGGGCTAAAAGGGATCTTCTGTTTACATTTACACTGAGATATGGAGGCAGAGAAAGAAACAAAACAATGTGCTCAAACTGTAGCTGGTCAAGGGCAGAGCTCCTAACCCCAGGTGAGTGAAGACAGCTTCAACACTTTTTGATTTCCTCAGTCTACACCGCCTCTATGAGTCCCCATGTGCTGGGTCCTTCCCTTTGGACTTTTATGGATAAAGACAAGGCTGGAGCTGAGCCTCTGCGAAATGGAAGCAGCCTTAAAATTAGGTCTTTAAATTCAGAAACAGCATTATGAGTTCTTGGGCTTACAGCCAGATTTTTCTACTGAATAATTTAACTGAATAACTTGAAGCCCATTAGGTCTTCTCTAACCTTCCTTCCCTGTCCTTTGATGTATGGGAATGAGGTAAATAGTCAGGGAGAAGGAACAAGGAAGAAACTCTCTGTATGTAGATAAATACAGAATCAGCCACTGGTCACCCAGAACCAGTTAAAGCCCTGGAGAAGACCAAGAACAGTATTAAAGTACCAGTTCCCTCTAGAAGGATCACAGGTGGACAGTTATTCAGGTTGTGAACTGAATATCTACTATCCATAGGTAAATCCCTTAAGTCCATGAGGTATGGTAACAGTTCAGGAGTTGGAAGCTCTTAGGCCTGACTTCTTACATAGTCAAGTAGGCACTGAACCTGGGAATGTTTATTGTTCTCAGTGCTACATGTTGACACATGACCCGAAAGCCTGTGCTATATTACTTTGTAATTTTAAGGAGATACTAGTTTGAATTTTCATGCTTTTAATCAGCAGTGAAGTAGGTCACTTCACTGAGCAGTTGACCTTGTGATTAAATACCCAACTTACATGCTTCCCAAGGGCCTTTTCATTTTTCTTCTGACCTCAGTTTCTAATATGAAATTACATGTTAGAATGGTATCTGTATAGGTGGGGATTTCCAGAAGTTCAGTATGTGTTTTCCGAATAAAGAAGACGTTGCACTGCACCCCTCCTCCCAGTTGAGTCCCTCAGAGAAGCTGAAAACTGAACCAGTAAAATTTTTGGACCTACTTGATTTGAAATTATTTTCTCATTTTCCTAGAGGTTTACCTTCTACTTCCTCTTATTTCTACTTTCTCTCTCTCCCTCTCTCTCTCCTAGTTGAGTTGTCTTTCATGTTGCCAGCAGAGGGTCTTTGGTAGTTAATTGTGGTGGTAGATCTCAGCTTGTAAAGGCAGAACTCCACATACCTATGGTATTCAAAATAGGTGGCATTCATCACTACTGTGTCCTCTATCCCCATTGAGTTCCATGTAGCTGAAGGGAGAAGCTTACATCTATTCTCACGTCCAGAAGGCAGATAATTATAGGTGTACCCAGCAGGTTGGCAAGGAGTTAACAGACACTGCATTTCATGAAGGGTTGTGGAAACTGAGGAAGCCTCCAGCCTCAGTGAAGGCAGCAGTAGGACTCAGAAAATAGGCACAGCATCAAGGCCTAAGAGTGGAGGGACATGGTCCCTGGAGCAGCAGTCTTAATCCATTTCACACCCTCCTAAGCTTCTGTGGCCAGCAGAGGCAGGGAAAGTAGATCTGTGTGTTATAATTCTACAGCATAGCAACTGCCAGTGGTAGGGACTCTGCAGCTAGTGGTATAGGCTCAGATGGAATATCAGACCCAGGGAGGGCCCAGGATCTACAGCCCTGCTGGGAGGCCACGGGGTCTGGGGGCAGCAGCTGTTAGGGCAGCAAGCAGTGGTTCCAGCCAGGGTGACAAGAGTCCCAAGGGCCTCATGGCCCAGAGGCAGTACAGAGCAGTAGGACAAGGATCATCTAAGTTATAGACATTCCAGAAATTGCTCAGACATTCCACAGAAAGGAAGAGACTCATCTTGAAAGGTGCCCAGAGTCCTATAGTTAAGAAAGGAAAGATCTAGCTTTTAGGGTTGAGATTTTCTTTGTATGTGTCATTCCCTTAATTAAAAAGTTTATTATTTGGGGCTGGAGAGATGGCTCAGTGGTTAAGAGCACTGACTGCTCTTACAGAGGACCCAGGTTCGATTCCCAGCACCCACATGGCAGCTCTGAACCATCCTTAACTCCAGTTCCAGGGGAATCCGAAGCCCTCTGCTGACCTCCGCGGCATTGCATGACACGGGTGCACTGCCACACATGCAAGCAATACACTCATACACATAAAAAAATAAAAATAATAAATAAAATATGTAAAAAGTTTATTATTAAGAAATTAAAACACTTAAAAGTATAGGAATATATAAAAATAAAGAACGAAAGTCCTCTGTTCCCAGCAGCCTCCCATTCCAAGGCAGGCAATTCAGTCTGCTAAGGAACACACTGTTAAGAGATTGGGTATATATGGACTGGAGAGATGGCTCAGTGGTTAAGAGCACTGACTGCTCTTGCAGAGGACCCAGGTTCAATTCCCAGCACCCACACAGCAGCTAAGAACTGTCCTTAACTCCAGTTCCAGGGAAATCCTACACCCACTTCTGACGTATGTGACATTGTATGACATGGGTGCACTCACATACATGCTGGCAATACACTCATACACATAAAATAAAAATAATGAGTAAAAATATATTTTTAAAAAAGAGATTGGGTATATAATTTTATTTTCTAAGTCTATAAATAACACATACATACATCAAAAATCTAACCATACTCAACACATGTTGGCATCTCTACTGTTTTCAACTAATACTCTGTCTTGAACAACTTTCTAAGCCAGTGCTTACAGAGTCCCCTCTTGATGCTTTCTAAATCTGTATGGCCATTCCATTCTATACATGACCCATATTTAGTTAACTCGCCCTTTATTAATAGATAGTTATTTTGAGTTTTTCTGCTGATACAAAGAATGCTTCCACAAATATCTTTCCTACAGATATCATTGAACACTTGTATGACATTTCTATAAATTCTCTGAAATAAAAAGTACTGGATTGAAGTTGTCCTAATCTGTTTGCATTGTTGACATCATATACTAGAGACTAGGCACTGTGGGTTTATGTTTGTCCTCTTTCACTGGCATTGTTAAGATCATTATTTTAGGAGGTAAGGCCTTTGAGAGGTGATTAGGTCATGATGGTTATACTTTCAAGGATAGTTTTAGTGCTTTCTAAATGGGCTTTGGGAGGTTTCTCCCTCTCTCCCTTTCTTCCTCTCTCCCTCCCACCTTACTTCCATCCCTTTCCTTTGTCCTTCTCCCACATGAGAAACACTGTTATTCCCCTACAATGATGGAACATTGATGGCACCGTCTTAGAAATAGACTTTGACAGACACCAAACCTGCCAGTACATTAATCTTGGGCATCTTAGCTTTCAGAGAAATAAATTTTGTTGTTTATAAGTTACCCAGTCTGTTGTGTTCTGTCCTACCAGCATAGAATGAATGAGGGTACTGGGTAATTTACAAGCAGTAGAAGTTCATTTCTCATTGCTAGAGGCTGGGAAGTCTATGATCAAGACATTGGCAGATTGGCGTCTCGTGAGGGCTGCTCTCTGCTTCCAAGATAGTGTCTTCTAGCTGTGTCCTCGCACAATGGAAGACACAATGAGCAGGTCAGGTGGCTCCCCGAAATCCCTTATTAAAGTACTAGTCACACTCCAGAGCCCTCATGGTCCAATCATGTCCTAAATGCCCCACCTCTTAATACTGGTAAGAGGATTTTAAGTTCTGTCATAAATTTCGTATGGACACAAACATTTATACCAAATCAAAAGGTAGGTATATATTTTTTGTTTGGATCAATATTTCAAGAAGTTTTTGACAATTTATAGTCCCAAAGAGATGGTTTTTGCAGACAGTGTCCTTCTAAACATTGGTATGGCTTAGTAAATTGTTCTAGTTGTGACTAGAAGAGCTCTCTGGTGCTCTGGACCACCTGGGAATTCAGTCAGTTCACCAGCTTATGGATGGTCAAGGTGGTCTTCAGCATTTCTGGGAGGCAGAAGGTTGACAGTGAGGTCCTCAGGGAGTTAACCATCATTCTCCTGTGTCAGAGGAGCAAATGAGCTGCGGGCGAGTACTGTCTCTGTGTTCACACTAAGCTGTTCCAGTCCCTCTGGAAAGTGGGTGTGCATCAGTCATCCAGAACTTCTGGGTCTTTCCATCATAACCTTGGAGGTAAAAACATCCTCTCAGAGGGGCAACCTCTCCCAAGGCTGAGAGAAGTTTTCTCAAAATGAACACTTCAGGGTGGGTACTGAGACTGTGGCAGTGACAATATACTTGATCAACAGACTGAAGTGGGAATCTCCTTTTGGTGGCATGAGTCACTACAGTGTGTGATCAGTAGGGAGTTGCTGCCCAACCTGTTCTCCCTACTTCAGACTTTACAGCTGGAGTTTCTCCTTTTAGAAGTTAGGGAGAGGCTGTTTAATCATTTTCTTCCTCTCTCGCTACTCACCAAAAAAAGTCTGTCTTGTGTGGACAGTCAGCCAGGAAAGAAGAAATGGCCACCAAAGCCCCTGTCTCAGAAGAACTGTACTTGGTGTACCACCCTCCCCACTGCCTTCTGAGCAACTCCCCAGGCTCAGGGGACAGCTGAGGGTGTGACCACAACTCTGACTACAGGTATCCTGTGAAATTGTGGGCAGAAGGTAAACTAATTCAAGCACAGCGGCTATAGTCCCGTGTCCTCAGTCTAGCATATCAGAATGTGGTATATTATTTTTATTTTATATAAATGAGTGTTTTGCCTGTGTTAAAGTGCACCATGTGTGTGCAATGCCTATGGAGGACAGAAGATGGCATAAGATCCCCTGGATATCATGTAGGTGCTGGGAACAGAATGCAGGTCCTCTGGAAGAATAGCAGCTGAGCCATCTCTCTAGGCCCTTGTTTCTGTCTCTTGATTAATGTAGAATTTATAGGAAGAAACAGGTTTTATTAATTGGTTGCCCTTAATTCACAATATCTAAAAAGCCTGTGAATGTATAAGTTTAGGAAATGAGAAATGGATCCAATTATGAGAGCAACAACTAATGGAGCACTTGTCTACTATGCACAGATCCCTGTGTCTGAGTCCCAGCATTCTATAAAGTAGGCATAGTGCTACACACCTGTAATCCTAGCATTTAGGAGATGGAAACAGGAGAATCAGTAACATCCTCAGCTACACGTCAAGTTTGTGGTCACTCTAGGCTACAGGAGACCTTGTCACATAACGGACAGATAAAGCAACAAGCAATTATGATTATGGGAACAAGCAAACTCAGTGGGTATCTATGTGCAGAGGTGGCTGGACCACAAGCTCATATTCTTTCTCTTTTAAAAAAATTTCTTATTTTTGATTCTTTGATAGTTTCATACGTGTGTGTATATACAAGATACATTTTAGTCCTTTTCGTCCCCTAGTGTTCTGTCTCATCCTCTTCCTTCCTTCTGCTGAAATCCTTCTTCCTATGAGCCCTCCTCCTACTTCCACGTCTTGTATGTGTGACACGCTGAGTTTAAACAGGGTTGCCCGCATGAGCACAGGTAGGAGGTTACTTACCAGTACTGGTAAGTGCTTACTTAACTTACTAAAGTTACTACTTCAGTGAATCTACCGCTGAAGAAAGTGATAGCCCTTCCTCCCTTCTGTGAAGAAATGTTGCCAAGCCCAGTCTTCGGCAGATCTTGTGTAGTTAACCATAGCTACTGAGTTCATGAGTGTATCGGCTGTGTCATGTCCAGAATACGTTTCACAATAGTCTCAACCTCTGGCTCTTATAATCTTTCTGCTCCAGCTTCCTCAATAGTCCCTGAGCCTTGGTAGAGAGGTGTATGTGTATGATATAGACATCACGTTTAGGACCGAGTACTCCTTGGTTATTTATTCTCCATACTTTGGCTAGTTATGAATTTCTGTATTAACCACCATCCACTGCAAAAGAAAGCATCTCTGATGAAGGCCAAGAGTGGCACTAATGTATGAAGAGAAGTATTTTGAAGGAAGTTTGATGCCATGTCCATTCAGCAATGGAATAGTGGCAGGTTTTCTCTTAGAGCCTCTCACCATTCCTGCCACAAGTTCTCAGATTTATAGTATCAGGCATGAGTTCCCTTCCTCTGGAATGGGGCCTTAAATCCAATCAGAAGACAATTGGTTACCTCATAACATTCATGCCGCTGTCGCACCAATGGATACATCTCGCCAAAATGGTCATTATTGTAGCTTGAAAGGTTTATATCTGGGTTGATGATCAAGATTGTTGATGGCGTTTGTCTTCCAACAGCCTGCACAGCACTTTCTGGCACTATGAAAGCCAGCGGAAGGAATCTTCCAGGTCAGAAGAAGCTTCTAGATTGATTTCTTCATGTCCTGTGACCAAAATATGTGGTGTCTTTAATAATAGGGTCTTTCTAAAAAGTTCTTGTGGGCAACCAAGAGCAAAGGCAATAGCCTACATTGGTTTCAGAGGCCTCTAGGAACTTCCTGTCCAAAAACTCATAAGAAAGTATCCCACACATAGCACTGGGCTTTTTGTTTAATGACCTAGGACTTCTGGGAGGAGTGTGAACCCCATGCCATCCTCTTTTGTTCTAAGAATCTTGGAGCTCTCAGGTCACAGTCTCCAAAGCAGATTTTTTTTTTTTTTTGAAGCAGGGCCTCATTGCATAGTGCTGGCTGTCTGGAACGCACCATGTAGATCAGGCTGGTCTCGAACTCACAGAACTCTACCTCCCTCTGCCTCCCAAGTGCTGTGATTAGGGTATGTGCCATCACACCTAGCTAAAGCAGATATCTTGACTAATAAGATTCGAAGCTAAGAAGATCCCAGGATACCAGTAGGCCTGTAGAAGACAGACGGTAACAAAGAGAAACTACAAGTATGAGTATGAAACCAAACAAAGCACACACATGCGCACACACACACACACACACACACGCATGCACACATGCATGTGTACACATACATGTGGGGAAGAAAGACAAAAATTAGAAAAGAAATAAAAATATTTTACAAGATCTATATATTATAGATCTTGAATTATTAAGAATGTTCTTGATATATTGCCAAGGTATATGAAATTTACAAAACAAATCATAGACTAATACATTTACTTTAGTCATAGTTGAGTAAAACAAAACTCAAAAAGACTGTATATGTAAATGTGCCTTTGCATCTGTTTGTTAAGAGCAATGGTAAAGTTGGGTGGCATTTGTTCAAGTTAAAAATGTCCGGTGACAGGGCTGGAGAGATGGCCTAGCAGTTAAGAACAGAAGTTGTTCTTGCAGAAGACCCGGGTTCAAATCCCAGCACCCACATGGCAGCTAACAACTGTCCATAACTCCAGTTCCAGGGGATCCAACGGCCTCTTCTGTCCTCTGCAGGCATTGCATGACATGGTTGTACTTACGTACATGCAGGCAATACGCGCATACACATAAAATAAAAATAATAAATATATTTTTTAATGTCCTGTGACATGACTTTACCCTAGACTTCAGAGCTGGAAGGGAGAAAGCCAAACTCACTTTAAAAAATGAACATCTAGGGGCTGGAGAGATGGCTCAGCGGTTAAGAACACTGGTTGTTCTTGCAGAAGACCTGAGTTTGAATCCCAGCACCCACATGGCAGCTAACAACTGTCCATAACTCTAGTCCCAGGGGATCCAACGGCCTCTTTTGTCTTCTTCGGGTATTGCACAACACAGGTGCACTTACCGACATGCAGGCAATACACACATATACATAAAATAAAAAGTAATAGCAAATAAAATATTTTTTAAATGGACATATATATTTTAGTTAGCATGTGTGTGTGTGCACGTGCGCTGTAGTATGGCATTTCAATGCATGTATACAGTGAATTATAATCAGGTTAGGGTAATTGGCAAATCACCTGCTGTAGCTTGGCTGTTATACATCCCCCATAGGTTTATGTTTTAAATACTCGGTCCTCAGCTTGAGGTACTATTTCATTTATTTATTTAAAAAATTTATTGCACTTGTGGGGTGGGTAAAATATGTGCCGAAATATGCATGTGGCAGTCAGATGACAACTTGTGAGGGTTGGTTCTCTCCTTCCAAAGAGCTAGCTCAGATTGCCAGGCTTATCAGCAAGTGCCTTCACCCACTGAACCATATTGCTAACCCTTTGGAGCAATATTTTAAAGATTGTGGAGCGTTTAAAGGATGGGTCTGACTGTCAGGACTGAGCGCTCAGGTCAGGGCCTTTGCAGGCTACAGCCATCCCTGGTTCTGGGCTCTTTCTTAGAAAGCTCTGACACGAGGCATCTCCATCACACACTCCCAACACCAGGAACACCATCATACCTCCCTTCGGTGATGAACAAAAATCCCTCTGAAACGGTGGGCTGAAATTAATCTGTCCTCTTGGAAGTTGTTCTGTCAAGGATTGTCACAGCCACACAAACTTACCTAATAAATCACCTAAGACATAAATATTTTTTGTGATGAAAACATTCAAAATGTCCTCTAGTTGATATTTTTTGCAATATTCGACTAACTGCTGCAAACCACAGTTATCCTATTTTGCTGGGGAACATTAGAAGCTACTTTTCCCAGCAGATACACTCACACCCATTAGTCATCCTCTCTACCTCTTTCAAGCCTTTCCCAGGTCCTGATAATCATTTTTTTATTACTTCTTTGAGATAAACTTTAGTTCCCAAATATAATGTTTGTATTTCTGTGTCTGAATTCCTTCACTTATTATGTCTTACAGTTCCATTCATGTGGTTGCAGATGAGAGAATTTGGCTCTTTTATGACCAAATAATATCCCATTGTGTATTTAAAAATGTGTCCATTTATCATTAATGGATACCTACACTGATATTTTATCTTGGTCATTATGAATACAGCTGCAGTAAATACAGATGTCTCTTCAACCTACTGATTTCAGTTTCCTTTAGCTACCCAGTAGTAGTTTTACTATATCATATGGTAGTCCTATTTCTAGTTTATTGAGGAACCTCTATACAGCTCTTTAAATAATAGCTACATTAATTTACATTCCCACCAATGGCATATGAGAGTTACCCTTTCTTTACATCCTCATCGGCATGTGTTACTTTTTGTCTTTTGACAATAGCCATTGGGGATGAGATGATATCTCACTGTGCTTTTGATTTTCATTTCTCTGATGATTAATGATGTTGGCATTTTGTGCATCCAGTTTTAAGAAATGTCTATATAGGTCATGTGGCAGTTTGAATGAGAATGTCTCCCTCAGATTCAAGTATTTGAACACATAGTCCCCAGTTGGTGGCACTGTTTGGGGGAAGTTTAGGAAGTACAGCCTTGTTGGAGGAAGTTTGTCACTAGGGATGGGCTTTGAGAGTTCATAGCCTCCCTCCACTCCCAGTTTGCTCTCTGATTGGTGTTTGCAGCTGAAGATATGAGCTCTCAGCTTCCTGCTGCCACGCCTGCTGCTTGCTGCTGAGCCTCCCCATCTTGATGAATGCTCACCTCTCTGGAATCATAAGCCTATATAAATTCTTACTTGCATGAGTCACTTTTAGTGGTGATGCTCTATGACAGCAACAGAAAAGTACCTGATACTGGTCATTTGTTCCATCTCCCCCTTTTTAAATTTTATTCATTCATTTTAAAAAATTATTTTATTTTTATTTATGTGTATGTGGCAAGGGGTGGAGGAGGATGTTCAGGAAGGGTGTAGAGGTCAGAAGAGGGAGGTGGATTCCCTGGAGCTAGAGTTACAGGCAGTTGTGAGTCTCCCAATATGGATACTTGGAACTGAAATCAGGTCCTCTGCAGGAACAGCAAGAGCCCTTAACTGTCCAGCCATCTCCAGCCCCTAATTTCAACTTTTAATTAGCATACTAAGTAATCAATTTCCTTATGTCATTTTCATACATACTTAGTTTTAGTTGATTCTGTTCCCTACCCCAGTTCCTTTTCCCCATTTCCCTGGCTTTCTTTCCCACTGTAGCATTTTGCTGCTCTGTAGCCCACTTTCCAGTTTCATGTCACATTTTATTACCCTCCCTACCCGCTTCCCTGAAAGTCCCCATTTTTCCCCCTTATGGGCTCCTTTCTAGCTTCCTGGACTCTGTCCACATTTATTCACACATAAAATACACATATATGACAATTAGGAGCTATGAGAGAGAACATGTAGCGTTTGTCTTTCTGAACCTGGGTTACCTCACAAGGTAGCATTTTCTACTTCCTTCTATTTTTCTTACAAATAAAATTCCATTATGTGTCTGTACCACATTTTCATTATCTAATCATCTATTGATGGGCATCTAGACTGACTCCATTTCCTTGTGATTATGAAAAGAACAACAATAAATGTGGATCTGCAAGCATCTCTGAGACAGGGTTTTATCTTTGGGATATGTTGCCTGACGTAGCTGTGCCTGCCCATTTCTTAACCGTATTATTTATATTTTTACTTTTGACTTGCCTAAGTTCTTCAAATATTCTGGAAATTAATCCCTTTCCAGAGTAATTTGTAGATGTGTTCTCTGTTTTGTAGGTTTTCTTGACTCTGTTTGATGGTTTCCTTACTTTGTAAAAGCTTTTTCATTTGATATAATTCCAATTGTCAATTTTTGCTTTTTTGGCTTGTGCTTTTGAGGCCATATCAAAAAAAAATCTGTACAGACCAGTTTCCTGAGGCAGTTTCCCTGTATTTTCTTCTAGTGGTTCTAAACTTTGGGAAGTTGATCTTTGTATTTGGTGAGAGACAGAGATCCAATTTCTTTCTTGTGCATGTGGATGCTTTCCCAACACCATTTATTGAGGAAACTTCCCCTTCTCTTTTCTTTAGGTCATTGCTTTTATAATGTTACAGTTGACTGTAAACATGCGGATTTGTTTCTGGGTTCTCTATTCTGTTCCATGAGCTGATATGTCCGTTTGCGTCAGTGCCATGCTGGCTTTGGCTACAGTTGGCTTGGTGGGAAGTTGGAGGTCAGATGTTGCAGTTCCTCAGCTTTACTCTTGCTTGGGATTGCTTTGGCTAATTCCAGATCTTTGCAGGTCCGTGTGAATGTTGTGATTTTCTTTTGTCTAATTCTGTGAAGAATGTCACTGGTGTTCTGACAGCAAGTGCACTGAATCCCGTAGATTGCTTTTGGCAGTACGACGGTTAGTAATCTGAACTCCTCTACTCCCTGAACATGTGCGGGCTTTCCCTTTCCTATGCATATGTGAATCTGTTCTCTTTGATTTCTTTCATGAGTGTTTAATTTTCACTGTAGAGAGCACTCACTTTCTTGGTTAAATTTATTCCTAGTTTTGTTGTTGTTGGGGGTTTCCTTTTCTTTTTTGTTGCCTATTGTGAATTTGATAACTTTGTTGATTTTTTTTCTCAGCAATTTCATCTCATCACTAGGATATAAAACAGCAATTTTTGCATATTGACTTTATATCCTGTGATTTTTATGTCCTGCTGGTTTTGTATCTTGACTGCATTCATTTATCAGTTCTAACAGCATTTTAGTGGCATCTTCAAGTCTTTCATACATAAAATCATGTTATCTGCAAAAAGGGATAATTTGATCTTTTTCATTTAGAGTCTCTTTATTCAGTTTTCTTACCTTTCTGCTGTGGCTAATATTTCCAATACTATATCGAGTAAGCATGGTGAAAGTGGACACCCTTGTCTTGCTTCTGACCTTAGAGGAAAAGATTTCAGCTCTTCTCCATTCAACATGTTGTGGGAAATGGGTTTGTCATACATAGGTCTTATTGTGTTGCCGTTAACTTACTTTATAATAGCTCATTCCTGGGGCTGGAGAGATGGCTGGGCTCTTAAGAGTACTGGCTGCTCTTGCAAAAGACCCAGGTTCAATTTCTGGCAGCTAACAACCACCTGTAACTCCAGTCCCAGAGGAATCCAATGCCCTCTTCTGACCTCTGCAGGCATTGCATGACGTGGGTGCACTTACATACATGTAGGCAATACACTCAAACACATAAAATAAAAATAATAAATAAAATATTTTAAAAATAACTCATCCTTGAGGGAATTAAACTGGTCCTGTGAGAACTACATTAATTTCTTCCAAGGGTGGTGTCACCATAACCTAACCAATTTCCACGAGGCGCATCTATTAAATAGTCTACCACCTCAACACTGTCACACTGGGGCCAAGATTCCAGAATGTGAAACTTTTAAGGGATATTCAAACCATAGCACCAGTTATTATGACAGCATTCTTCACAATAGCTAAAGACAGAAATAATTGAAGTGTCCATCAGCAGATCAATAAACAGCATCTGATATATATACAAGATAGAGTATTGTTCAACCAGAAGAAGAATCGCAGTTTTGATATATGCTACCAAATGAATCATCCTAGAAAACATGCTAGTGAAATAAGTCAGATACAAAAGGACAGATATTCTATGATTCCACTTATATGAAATACCTAGAATTGGCAAATTCATGGAGAAAAGAAGCAAAATAGAGTTACCAGGTACAAACAGGGAAGAAAATGGGTTTTCTTTATTGAGAATGGAATCTTTATTGGGGAAGTTGAAAAAGTTTAGGGTGCAGTGGTGACAGTGATATATCATTGTGAATATAGTAATGCCACTAAATTATATGCTTATAAGTGGTTAAAATGATAAAGGTATCATTTTATCACAATGAAAAGAAAAAACTCCAGTGGTACATCTCTATCTACAAATATTTTAAATTTTTTATTATGGAAAATAAATGCTCATCTTTTAAAATTAAGATAACAACAAAAAAAACACCTGAATCCCATAACACATATAATCCTGCTATTCAACAGTAACCATCAACTACAGTTTTATTATATATTTCTAGATAGTTATGGCTCTATATGCACATTTTCCCTTGACAACAGAGTGTGTCTCACATTAACATTTTAGTCATATTTTTATTTTCCTTGGTCACCATAGCACATTCATCGAGGGAGGTGTCATATTTTTCTGGAGACAGTCTCTATTAATGAATCTCTTAGCACAACACCCAGCAGCACTCTGTCCTGTTTCAATTTCATCTCTCACACATCAGTCTCTAGGTATGTGCCACTTTTATCGATCAGGAGTTGTATCTGTGTACATTTGAAATCATCACAGCCACCTCTGTGCATCTTGCTTCCTACCCCTATAGGTAGGAATCCTACCCCAATAGGACAGGAATCAAACTGTATCTTAGAAAAAAAGATTGATCTCTTCTGATAAAGGGGCAAAGGACTTCAAAAAGATGATATTTCAAGTGAGGAACAGAATGAGTTTGTGAGTTCTAGAAAGTCCTTCCCAAATTGATGCTCCCATGCAAACGGGTTTGACAAGTCAGGGGTCCTTAGAGAATTGTTCATTGCGGAGGTGGTGAAAATGAAGACTTTCTCAATAGGAAAAACCTCACTTTAAGGTCTTGGAAATTTTAGTAGTAGGTTACAGAGGCTTTTGTACAATTTCACATACTAAAGATAACTAACGAGGCCTGAATTATTCACTGTATTTCAAGACATGGTCATAATGTTCACTGTAGTTATGCACATTGTTGCATTCATACTGTGCACCTAAGTGAGCCCCAAAGAAGATTCTACAACTGATTTGCAATTTCCATGTCATTCTATAAATACACAGATGAGGGCTGATGACATGATTCAGTAGACAAAGTCACCTGTCTCCAGGCCTGATGACCTGACTTAGATCCCTGGGACCTACATTATAGAAGAGAACCAACTCCTACAAGCTATTCTCTGACCTCCACATGTGTGTGACAATCCATGTACCCCCACCACACATGGAGAAATAAATAAATAAACATAAAAAATATTTTAAATACAGAAGTGACAAAATTCATACAAACATATGAACACGTATATGTAATTTTTTTTTTTGGTCTTTTTGAGATAGGGTCTCCCTGTAGCCCCAGATGGTCTGGAACTCACTATGATCAGTCTGCCTCTGCTTTCCCAGTGCTGGGATTAAAGGCATGTGCCACCACCCAGTTTTGCACTCTATATAGTTTCCCATACACATTTACAGATACTACTTATTTATCTGGCATATCAAAATCCTAATTATCTAACCCTGTTCATGACCATTCCTTCATAAAATAACCTCTACTTATTCGGTTCACAGAGACCCTGGTCTTTAGAATTTTCAGGCCTCCTAATAATTTTAATTCTAGACTACTTTGTATTATTATATTTGTTTCACATATTTTTTCCCATCTTCTGAATGAATTTCCTGTTGCTAAATGGTGTAAATGGTTAAACTTCTAAAATCTATTCTCCCTCCCCTCTTGCCTCAAAAACTAAGCATTCTATAAAACCCAAAACTTTAGAATCAGGCCCACAGAATTTAATGCTAGAAGGGACTTGACTCTGTGAAGGGACTCCTTTCACAGGTGAAGATTCTGATCAGCATTAGCTAGTAGAATGACATTATATCTGTAGTGTAGACCTTGCCAAAACACAATCACACAACCACAAATATACTTACACTTTTTGAGATGGTCTAGCCCAAGCTGGCCTGGGTGCTAGAGACTTCTTGGGTGCTTGTTTGTGTCCTACAAATCAAAAGGAAGCAAGAGTGTTAACTAATCTTAAAGTCTCTGCCAATAAACCATGGAAAACTAGTTTTCTAGGTCTGTTAAAGCCCTGTGTTAGCATGCTACCTCATCCTATTAGTCACACTTAAGGGAAAAGTCTGCAGAGTTTCATATCTTTCATGCTCACTTAGCTTTAAAAGTGTAAACAGGGCTAAACAATCACCCAAAGATAATGTTTCACCACTGTATAAGGAAAAAGAATCATTGGCTGGGGAAGGAGGTGGGCGAACAAGGACATTAGAAACTGGGCCCAAATCTTAGTTTCTTCTTCCACTTATCGACACAAATGTAACTAGAAAATTAGATCCCTTGCTTTACCATGGCTTTGGGGTTAGTTGAACATTGTGTTTTCCACCATTGCATTCATGAAACACACAATAAGAAGAAACTAGTTTGGCTAGTTACCCAGAATCTTCTTGAGTCCTGCAAGCTGACTGATAGGAAAGGACTTTGCATTAGTCCGGTGTATTGCTTCAGAAGGTTGCTATGGTAAATCTCTAAGAAATGTTCTTCCTGTGGTTTGCTTATGTCAATCTACAAACTGACAGGCAATGTGGGTTCATTATCTCTATGCCACAGTACTAGCAAAGAGCTTGGCCTGCAGTTAGATACTTGAAAGATATTTTGATTCACTGGGCATGGTGTCGCAGGTCTGTGGTTTCTGGAACTCAGAAGCTGATACAAGAAGATGGAGAGTTCATCTCATTCACTGCTGATGGCAGTGCAAACTGGTGCAACCTCTATGGAAATCAGTGTGGAGATTCCTCAAAAACCTCAAAGTCAGTCTACCATATGACCCAGCCATACCTCTCTTGGGCATATACCCCAAAGACTCTATACAATACCACAGAAATATTTGTTCATCCATGTTCATTGCTGCCTTTTTCATAATAGCCATAAATTGGAAGCAACCTAGATGTCCATCAACCGATGAATGGTTAATGAAGGTGTGATACATATACACAATGCAATATTATTCAGCTCTTTAAAAAATTATGAAATTTGCAGGTAAATGGGTGAAACTAGAAATAATCATCCTGAGTGAAGTGACCCAGACCCAGAAAGACATATGTCACACATTCTCTCTCAAAGCTGGATGTTAACTTTGAAATCTTAGATATGCGTGCTTCCATTTGAAAATCCAGAGGGGTCAAGAAACTAATAAACGGACACGGGGGAGGCTTCCTGGGAGGGGTAGTGGAATGCAGTGATGTGGAGGAGGAGAGGGTACCATTAGCATAGGAAGGGTTAAGTGGGGTGGGAAATGGAAGAGCAGGGTAAAGGAGGGAGTATGGGGAGGATATATAATACTGTAGGCCTTAGAAAAGCCATATGCAAACCCACCACTGTTGAAGCTTCTTGTGTGTGTGTGTGTATGTGTGTGTGTGTGTGTTATAAAAAGAGATTAAAAGGAGTTATAACAGGGGGACATTGTCCCTTTTATACATCCTAAGCTAATGAGAAAATAAAAACAAACTCAATGCCAGGAATGGACTCCCTCTCTAGAAGCTGTTGATCAGGGGTCCCATAAGCCCTCAAACAATACTGGCCATTGCCCCTGTTCTTGGATACCCACCAGAACTGGATAGTAAGAGCCTATTGCTGAAGACACTACATATAAAAGCTGTAGAACAAACAAGTAGAAATCAAGCTGATACTGACTGCAGAGCCTCATCTTTACTGACTAGCTTTCATAGTGCTGGAAGGTTCTATACATGCTACCAGAAGGAAAAAATAATTATCAACCTTATCCTGCTGTGAATCCTGTGAACAACTGGCCTGGCAAGATAGGCCCACTGGGGCAATAATGGCAGGAATATTATGAGAGTAACCAACGCTCTTTAATTGGATTTAAGGTCCATTTCATAGAATGGAGCTCATACCCCACACTGATACCAGGTTTAGGAACCTGAGGTTAGACAGGTCACTCAACATAGGGGAGAGCCTAATACTGGTTTTCTACAAAATAGCTATTGTATTAAGCTGACTCTTTGTTATATCCCTAGGTTAATGTATCTCTCAACTCTCTCCAGAGAAGTTTCCTTATGCAGCAGATGGTGATTAACACAGAGACCCACAACTGGCCAGTGTGCAGAGAACAAGAGGCTGCAGAGTGCTTAAGGTCACTCAACATAGGGGAGAGCCTAATACTGGTTTTCTACAAAATAGCTATTGTATTAAGCTGACTCTTTGTTATATCCCTAGGTTAATGTATCTCTCAACTCTCTCCAGAGAAGTTTCCTTATGCAGCAGATGGTGATTAACACAAACCCACAACTGACAGTGTGCAGAGAACAAGAGGCTGCAGAGTGCTCATCCCTGAAGAGGACACCTGTATCAAACTTCTGCCTCCCAAGGCTCAGGGGTCATTCTGGAAGAGGGGACAGAAAAATTTTAAGAGCTAGAGATGGTGGATGATCACAAGAAAACAGTTTTCCAGACAGCCTGTTACTCATATGAACTCACAGTAATGATGACAGCATACATAAGTCCTATGCAAGCTCAAACCAGACAAAGTTCCATGGGGGAAGTGGGTAAGAAACTCTAAGCCAACCTAAGGAAATTTTGACAACAGATGGTTGCTGGGAGGGGCAGAGACTACCTCTTTCAAGAATAAGACACTTGGCAGGTTAACTAGGCTCCAGTGGATGGACCCATACTGAAGGACATTTGAGGACACAAATTAGACTCCATAAGGCCTTATTAGGTCTGTAAAAGAGCACATTAAATTCTGTGGGAGGCAGTAAGGAGAGGGTATCTAAATGTCATCAAAATTATATTGTATGAAAATCACAAAAATTCAGTTAAAAAAAAAAAAGAAGATAGGGAGTTCAAAGACAGCCTGGGTCATGTGGCAAGTTGATAGTCAGTCTGAACTGCAAAGAAAGATATTGTTTCTCCAAAAATGTACTGAGACCTGATTTGATAGTCAACACTGTGGACTGCAGATGGGCTCCTGCCCTGCCTACAACCATCCCTTTCCAAATAATCCTTTTTGGTTGGCCACCAATACTTACCACCTTTTTCTTTTTTATACATCTTCCCTAATACTAGCGAGTTGACCCTGACTATAGAAAAATCCCAACTGACTCTTCTGTTTGGAAGCTGACATTTGTTTATGGATGTCCCTAGATTACACTATGTTCCCCACTGTCCCAAAATACAATGCATCCAAAGGCAAGCTGAATAAAGATAGTAAAATGAACACTGATCTCCTTCCTAAAGGTTTTCCACAAGCTACAGAAGAATATTAATTATGTGCTCTCTCTGTTTTCATAGCCTGAGGGGAAGCTCAGCAGCAGACAAGGAAGGCATCTTTAATCTCACTGTGGCTTCCTGTCTGGGTGAAGGGAAGCAACTCTTCCTAATTCAACCATATCCACTCAGCCCCTGCTGCTATGAGTCCACAGAAAGTAGCCAGGCATTTGAGGCGTGATAGAGGAAGTCTTTTCCCCCTGAGGGGAAGCACCATGCAGCAGAAATGGAACAAAACCACAGTCCTGAAGTGCCTGGCTTTTATCTGTTCCAACACTTAGGATATTTCTTCTTTCATAATAGCTCACTGCAACGACCTTCAGAATATTTCTTGTTTCTTCTTTGTTAGATGGTCTCAAATAACCCAGGATGGTTTTTCCTTTTTTCATTTTATTTGTTTTTGCTTTTATTTTTCAGATAGTCTTATGCACCCCAGTCTTAAACTCTCTGTGTAGCCCAGGATTACCTTGAACTCCTTATCTTCCTACCTCTACCTCCCAGGTGCTGGGATTATGTGTGTGGGCCCACCATACCTGACTGACCCCTCAGAATACTTTGTCTCTGTCAATTTTCATTTCTTGGACTAAGCTTACATTTGGCCAAATTGTCATATATACATTGAGTTCATTGAATTTCAAGAACGCCATCATAAGTACTAAATATTAATAACAATATTTAAGTATCTTTTTATTTACATATCACTGACCAAAAAGTATATATGTATTAATAGGGTCAAGGTCTTTCTGAAAGCACCCTGGGTATTACTATTCACATGTTCTAATGCACATTTTAAAAAATGGAATAGCAGCTGTACCTATGGGAGTTTTTTGTTTGTTTGTTTGTTTTGTTTTTACGTTTCCTGAAAATGATTTTTATCAAAAAACTGAGATTTAGAGCCAGGCGTGGTAGTACATACCTAAAATCCCAGTACTCGGGAGGCAGAGGCAGGCAGATCTCTGTGAGTTAGAGGCCACCCTGGTCTACAAAGTGAGTTCCAGGCCAGCTGGGGTTACAGGGAGACCCTGTCTCAAAAAACAAAACAAAACAAAACCCCTGAGATTTAGAAAAGGAAATATGTTTAAAGAAAGAACAAATATCTGTCATCCAACCTAGAGTCTGCTATATTTAGACTTAGGTAAAAAAAACCTGCTTATTTTACTAGCAAATTTGGAAACCATTTCTTAAACCAATTTTGAGGCAAGAGGAAAGATTTTCTGATTATGCTTTGGCAAGCAGCAGTCTTGAGAAGGATAAGCCTTACAAGTATTTTATTGACCTAGCCTTTAAAACACCCTCAGCATGAATTGTTAACACTATTACAGTTGTTTTAAAAGAATATAATAGGGGCTAGAGAGATGACTCAGCAGTTAAGAGCATTGACTGCTCTTGCAGAGGACCTGGGTTCAATTCCCAACACCCACATGGTGACTAGCAACTGTCCATAACTGCAGTTCCAGGGGAATCTGATGCCTTCTTCTGATCTCTGCAGGCATTGCACAACACAGGTGCACTTACATACAGGCAATACACAAAAAAATAAATAAAATTTTTAAAAAGAACATGATAACGGGTTTAATGCATTAAGGAACAATAAAGATTATACAAACTAGTCAATCAAAAGGTACAATAAAGATTATACAAACTAGTCAATCAAAAGATACATACGTGTTTTGCCAAATGGCAATGATTGGCCTAGATTTTGAAGATACACTGCTGATCCCACAGAGATGTGAGTATGTTGCAGCTAGCTATGCTCAGCGTGAACTGGGCCCACGTGTTGAGTCCAGACCACACAACAACCTCCCTTGTAGTGCTTTGCCTTAGTGTTGCTTAGCACCCTGGTCCTTGTGAGTGGTAAAACGCAAACCATCACCACCGAAAAAATGAAAAACAAAATGCCCAGCACATCTAATCACACTCAGAGTCAGCTCTGCCAATACACTTCCAATTAGTCCTTCCTTGCCTCTGTGGTGAGATGTGTGCCTTGAGAGCAAAATCTAAGGGTACCAAACAATCCCAGTTATCAAGACACATCACATTTCACGCACTGGTTTTTGTTTATGTTTTTTCGTAATTCTCTTATTTTATTTTTAAACGTATGTCAGGGAGCAGGGAGAGTAATGTGCATGTGCATGTAGGTGCCTTGGAGGTCAGAGGCATCAAGTCTCCCAGGAGCTGGAGTTATAGTTTGTTGGGAGCTGCCTGCTTGAAGTGGTTGCTGGGAACTGAACTCTGGTCCTCTAGAAGAACAAGCCTTCTTTATCACTGAGCCAGCCCTCCAGCCCTTAATGCAATGTTTTTGTTTTGTTAATTTTTACAAAAACTTTATTGAGAATTTCATACATGTATATAAGGTATTTTGATCAAATCCATGTCCACTCCCTCCCCTCCAACATTCCCCCCTCCGAAGAGGTAACCCTAAAATCTTTTAAGGATTAGATACAAGCTCCCAAATACTTTTGACATTTTGGGCCTTTGGAACAGAGTATGTTATTAACAGGCCCAAGGACCTAATGCAATGTTTTAAAAAATAAAATTTAATTCCCCCAAAATCCATGATGAACCTACAAGGATGTGAATCCATTGCAGCTATCAAAACTTTCAAATAACAATAAGATCTAGCTTGCATAAATTCCACTCATGTGTTCCACCTCTATCTCAGTTCTGGTCCCAATGAAACTTTATTTAAAAAACAAGCAAGCCGGCCTTAATGGCTCATTTTTGTATTGTGCCGGCATTTGAGAGGTGGAGGCAGGAGGAGGGCTTGAACTGAGGAGTTCAGGGTCAGGTGGTCAACATAACGAGACCCTTCAAAACAAATGAATGACACAAACAGCCAGTCGTGGGCCATAGTCTGCCAATTTGATTTTTTTCCTTCCTTCCTTGGAAGCTCGGTATAATTTATCAGTAAAATGAGGTACAGTTCATTCTTGCTGTTGTGAAAGGTTTTGTTGATTTAATTCTTATAATGGATAGAGAACTATTTCAGTTTACGATTTCTCCTTGTCTGAGTTATGGTAGAGTATGTCTTTTAAGGAATTAGTCCTTTTCACTTAGATTATTGAATTTTTGAGTAAAGTGTTGTTTATAAATTCCTTTCTTATTTTCCTGATGTCCTTGAAACCCTCAGTGACAACCCTTTCATTTCCGACCTGGGAACAATTGCCTTTGTGTGTATAGGGTGTGTGTGTGTGTGTGTGTATGCATGCGTCAATATGTGATGTGTGTGTGTGACCATGTATGTATATGGTATGTATTAGCATGTGAAAGTATGTGAATGTGTGAGAGGTGTGGTATGTGTTGTGTGTGTGTGACTATAAGCATGTGTGTGAACGTGAGTGTATATGTATATATCTGTGCGTATATATGTATGTGTGGTGCTAGAGATCAAAGCCTCAGACATGTTAAGCTTACATTCTACACTGAGCTTCAGCCATTGCTGACATTAGAAACTTGTGTCTTATTTCTATTTTTCCTTCCTTAGCCAGCTAGAGGTTCATCAATTTTATTGAGCTTTTTCAAGGAATCAGATTTGGTTTTGTCGATTTCTCTATATTGATTTTCTATTTCAATCTAATTGATGTCTACTCTTAATTTTACTCTCTTTTTTTTTTCATTTTTTTACTTTGGATTTAATTCCCTCTTTTTTCCAGCTTTGAAGTTTGAAACATATTGTTTATATTATGAGGTCTTTTTTTCTAGTAATTGTACCACTTTTTTCTGAAGCTCAGAAAATATGTATTTTTGTATTTTTCTATGTGTCCTTGTGTTTTTTAAAGTAAACCATACCTACAAGATCATCTCTAAATACAGACCATTAAGCAGTTATTTTGGGGGTGTTCTTTAAGGTTAAAAACAAGCATCATCGGGAAGAAGCATAAAGGAAAACAGGAACAGTGTCCTCCCCTGACTTTCGCTGGAGCAGTTACTATGGAGAGGCATATCCAGCTCACTAGTTCTCAGAACGCGTCAGAAAGCCCAGACCGAACTGGTCACAGCTCCCACACCTCTGTGCCTGGCCTTCCCTTCTGGAAAAGTGCTACTGGCACTCACTCTTATGATGGTGCTAGAGGTAGCTTGGACCTGAACTGTGAAGCCAACAGCTAACCCAGTGAAAGCTTCACACTGGTAATGGATATGAGCTTGTGCCAAGAAAATGACCTGTAGTGTAAATTAGGGCTTTGGGTTTTGTTCTCTTCTTCCTTCCTTCCTTCCTTCCTTTCTTTCTTTCTTTCTTTCTTTCTTTCTTTCTTTCTTTCTTCTTTCTTTCTTTCTTTCTTTTCCTTTCTTCCTTCTTTCCTTCCTTCCTTCCTTCCTTCCTTCCTTCATTTTGTGTGTGTATGTGTGTGTGTTCGGACATATGGATACACATGTGTGGAGGCCAGAGTCTTCAGAAAAGGTATCTGCTTCCTTTGAGATAGGGTCCCTCAATTATGCTAGGTTGGCTGGCCAGGGAGACCCAGGGATCCTCCTGTCTCTGCCTCCCCAGAGCTTGGATCCCACATAAGCTCTCAGGATCTTTGGATCAAACTCAGGTCCTCATGCTTATGAGGTAAGCACTTTCTGACTGAGCCATCTCCCTAAGCCTGGTTTTGTTCTTGAGAACTGGCTTATCAGTACACCAGTGACAAATTATAAGACCTACAAATTCCTCTGGCTTTCTGTACATACTGGGCACAAGTAAGAAACAACTCAGGAGGGAAAAGTGTGTGTGGGATTATATGGTTATAGGGAAGGAATTGGAGGGGAGAGAATGGGGGATAAATTTGATCAAAATACATTATACATATGTATAAATATTAAAATATTTCAAAATATTAACTTTTATTTAAAAAAACTTAAAAAGAAGGAAAGAACTCTTGCATATAAGAACTGGAGGAACACAGCTTCTAAAGTCACTGTGGGTCCAGATGTCCTGAGTAGGTCAGACCATTTTCTTCAGCTGGGGAGAGAACTTACCAGCAGTAAAGTGCAAGGTACCTGAGCAGGTCTTCTGGAACACACTCAGAAGACTTACGCAGTTTATGAACATGAGCAAAATATTCTTTCCTCAACATTCATGGAATGAAAGTTAGGTGCAGAGACTTGTCTGGATCTACGAGTTAAAGGGACTGAAAGTAAAAGGCCTGCTTGGACTCTTGATTCCGATGCCATGGCTGCCATCCAGACTTGTTCTCTGGAAATCAATAGCAACCTCAGTCTCAGAGTAGGGCAGTTACCTGAGGCTGAAAGTCTGAAGAGACTCAGCAGTGACTGAGGAGAAAAGGCTGAACAGCAAAGAAAAGATTTCCTAGATAGCTAAAAAATAACTTTAGAGTTAGTAATGCTTATTTACATATAAAGGCATATTCCGTATAATTTCAACAGGCATCCCTGGTCCTATAATCTACTTACAAAACAACAACAGAGTCATTATTCTAAAACAAAGCTTTTTACAAACAAGTTATTTTGTTTAATTACTTTCACGTATTTTCAGAAGTACATACATAAACCAGGCATAGTCAAATATTCCTGTAATCCCAGGCAGAAGCAGAACTGTAAATTTGAGTTCAGCCTGGGCTACATAGGATGATCTGTCACAGAGAGACAGACACAGACACAGACACAGACACACACACACACACACATACACAGACATACACACATAGAGGTATGTGAAGAGCTATCTGCATGGATGTTTCTACATATCTCCCACCTCCTCACTAAAATTAAATAAAAATCAGGAATTTTATTATTTATGCAATAATAATTTGTGGCCTAGGAAACATTTTCCAAAATGCTATCCCATTTATTTATCATTTGTTAATGTCAAAAGACAAAAACGACAGCAAATTAGTTTGATAACTGGTAACCTACATTTGCTGCTCACAAATGGGGCAGCAGCTCTCCCAAAAATTTAGAAAAAGTATTCTAGGCGTGTTCAAGGAGCTCTGTTCTGCAGGAAGAAAAGGACTGAAGAAAGCGGGAAGGAGGGAGAAAAAAAGAAAACTAAGTTCCACAAAAGGTTCAAACAAAAGGGACTTCCCTGTCATGCCAGCTAAAACTGGCCTGCTTAGATCTCCCTCTCTCTCTCTCTCTCTCTCTCTCTCTCCTCTCTCTCTCTCTCTCCTGTTCCTCCTCCTGACTTTTCATAAGATCAAATAAACACTTTGTTTTGTTTTGTATTGGTGACATGAGTTTAGCATGAGTAAACCCATTTTGATTCAATCTATTGGGCCTAGAGCAGGACTTCAATGGGAACGAAAGCCTCCTAGATGACTTACTTATTACCAGTAATACATGGTTAATGCCCTAGTTTTACAGATAAGGAAACAGCCTTGTAGTGATTAACTGACCCACCCAAGGTCACTACAGGTAAGTACTTGAATCAGGACTGATATATAATTAGGGAAGAGATCAAACCCATGACCTAGTACAGGTTAAGCACATGCTTTGTCACAGGGCTACAACACCAGCCTCAAAATGAAGATTTTGAAAATTGAGGCCCACCATCGCCTCCCATCCCATACAAACCAATGTGCCATTTTGCCAATCTCCTTTATGACTGCTTTGAAGAAACACTTTGACCTTGCTCCATTTCTACATTTGCAATGTTTTATAAAAGAATTAGACCTGAAACAAGGGTAGTTTGGTTTGATTTGGTTTAGTTGTTTTTCCTGAGACCGTCTTGCTATGTAGCCCAGGTTAGCCTAGAACTCAAAATCCTGTTGCCTCTTCCTCCTGGGTGCCGAGATTCCAAGTCTATACCACCATGCTAAGCCTGTCTGCTTATAACCTCCATGCTGCACCAAGTATCAACACAGAACAGCTAAAGATCACTGCGAAGAAACATATTTGCACAGATCTAAACCATGAGGCAGAAGAGACTATATCCGGCCATGTCCACCTGGCTTCCCACAGTCACATGCAGAGGAAGACAGCTATGAATGAAGCCCAGTGGCAAATTGTAACCTAGCTTAAAACATTGCCGGGTGTGGTGGTGCACGCTTTGATCCCAACACTTGGGAGGCAGAGGCAGGTGGATCTCTGTGAGTTCAAGGCTAGCCTGGTCTACATAGCGAGTTCCAAGACAGCCGAGGCTACAGAGAGACCCTGCCTGAAAAAGACCAAAAAAAAAAAAAGCAACAACAAAAAATTATAAGAAATTTCTTTTTGTAATTTTTTTTTGTTTT
Organism: Nannospalax galili; assembly: GCF_000622305.1. NCBI lineage: Eukaryota > Metazoa > Chordata > Mammalia > Rodentia > Spalacidae > Nannospalax > Nannospalax galili. The sequence goes on from NW_008337446.1 coordinate 965,097, forward strand.
CCAGCGTGAATTTTGTAGATGATAATGTTGTTTCATAATGTCAAAAGGTGCCTAAAAGGAGAGCATTCACTATGTCATGGGTTCTTTTCCAACTCCCTTCTGTAGACAGAAAATAACTCTTCCAGTTGAGTTACTGAAAATGGGGTCATTTGTGTTCCTGGTATGTCAAAGTTTGCATATGTCTAGTTTGTATTTACCTCTATGGAAAAAAAGTTGATTTCTCTAAAAATAAAAACTACCTGCCTAGTATCAGGAAAGCCTCTAGCTGATTCTGATGGGTTTGGATTTGGGTTTGGTGTTTGAAGAATTTTGTCTGGTTATTGCTTGTGATTTTGCAATCCTTGTCTGTGACTCTATGTGTTTGAGACTCTGTGTGTCTTAGACTGCGCACAAAGTCTGTTATCCAGATCACAAAATATAGATACCGTGCCTATCTCAGATGCTGCAAACTTATGACAAATTCTGTCAATTTAAAAAAAAATTGACTTTCTGAGAATTCCATACAATTTATTTAATCATATTTAGACCGTGTCCCCTATATGCACTCTCCCTTACTACCTTTCTCCTACCCCATTTCATGTCCTCTAATTTTTATTTATTTATTTATTTATTTATTTATTTATTTATTTGGCCTTTTGGAGACAGGGTCTCCCTGTAGCTCCAGCTGGCTTGGAACTTGCTTTGTAGACCAAGCTGGCCTTGAACTCACAGAGATCCATTTACCTCTGCCTCCTGATTGCTGGGACTAAAGGCATGCAGCACCACACCTGGCCTCTATTATTATTTTTATAAAATCTATTGAATCTAGTTTGTGTCCCCAAATGGCCTTCAGCGTGGGTCCATCTCCTGGAGCCTGGCCAACCTACACAGAGCCACACACTTAAAGAAAACTGGGTCTCCCTCTCCCAGCAGCTGTCAATTGCCAAGCTAGGGTTAGGGCTTCTTACTGCTCCCACACATGCAATTTGTCTTCCTTGAGTTTACATAGGTCATATGCATGCTATCATAATTGCTATGAACTCCTATGAGTAATTGCCCTGTTGTCTGGAAAACACCATTATCTTGTAGTCATCCACCACCTCTGGCTCTTACAATCTTTCTGCCCCATCTTCCCCAATGATCCCTAAGGCTTTGGGAGGCAAGAGTTTGATATAGGTGTCCCATTCAGGGCTAGCGCTCTGCAGTACCTTATTTTCTGCACACTGACCAGTTGTGGGTCTCTATGCTAATTGCCATGTGCTGCAAGAAGCAGCTTCTCTGGTGAGAGGTGAGGTGCACTAATCTATGGGTATAGCAATAAGTCATTAGGAATTGGTTCACTACTGTGTCCATTTAGCACAGTAGTAGGTTCTTCCCTATGATCTGGCACCTATGGCCACAGGTTCCTAGACCTGATATCAGCACCAGGCTTGGGTTCTGTCCTGTGATGCAGACCTTAAATGCAATGAGAAAGTATTTGGTTACTCACATGACATTCTTGCCACTATTGCATCAGTGGGCGTATCTTGCCAGGCTAGTTGTTGTAGCTTGCAGGGTTGACAGCTGGGTAAGGCTTATGGTTCCTTTTCTCTTCTGGTACCATGCATAGCACCTTCCAGCACTAGGAAAGCTAGCCAGTAGAGATGAAGCTCTGAAGTCAGTACCAGCTTGATTTCTCCTTGTTTGTTCTACATCTTATGTATGCAGTGTCTTCAGCAACAGGCACTTACTGTCAAGTTCTGGTGGGCAACTGAGAGCTAGGGCAGTAGCCGTTTCTGTTGCTGTTGTTATTGTTTTGTTTTGTTTTGTTTTGTTTTGTTTAGGGTCTATGTGACTCTTGGTCAACCTTTTCAAAAGAGGAAGTCCATTCCTGGTATTGGGCTTTTTATTTGATAGCCTATGGTGTCTGGTAGAGACATTGTCCCCCTATTATAGGGAAACTCCATTTAAACTCTTTCTATATTGTACATACTTTAAGAGGCTTCTATAGTATTAGGTTTCCATAGGACTTTTTCAAAATGCCTTACGTGTTTGTTATCCCTCCCTCTACTCCCTTCCCTGCCCTACCCTTCCAACCCTCACCCTCATTTAACCTTTCTACTCCATTACTCCCTGTCCCCCTTTATATCATTGTATTCTATCTCCCCTCCCATGAAGCCTCCTTTCCATGGCCCTTTATTAGTTTCCTAACCTCTATGAATTTTCCAATTGAAATTCACATATCTAAAGATTTGAAGTTAGCATCCACTTTTGAGAGCGAACATACATTTGTCTTTCTGAGTCTGGGTTACCTCATTCAGGATGATTGTTTCTTGGTCCATCCACTTACCTGCAAATTTCATAATTTTGTTTTTCTTAACTACTGAATAATATTCCATTGTGTAAATGTGCCATACTTTCATTATCCATTAATCAGTGATGGACATTGAGGCTGGTTCCATTTCTTGGCTATTGTGAATAGAGTAGTGATGAGCATGGATGAGCACGCATCTTGGTAGGAGGATAGAGTCTTTTGGGTACATGCCCAGAGTGGTATGGCTGGAGGTCATATGGTCGATGTATTTCTAGCTTTTTGAGGACTCTCCACACTGATTTTCATAGTGGCTGTGACAGTTTTCATTCCCACCATCAGTGAGTAAGGGTTCCCTTTTCCCCACATTCTCACCAGTGTTTGTCATTGTTTGCTTTGGGGATCTTGGTCATTCTAACTGGGGTAAGATGAAATCTCAAAGTAGTTTTAATTCACCTTCCCTTGATGACTAAAGGGGTTAAATATTTTAAAAATATTTCTCAGTCATTTGTGGTTCATCTTTTGAGAACTCTCTTTAGTTTCTTACCTCAATTTTTAAATTGGCTATTTCTTTTTTAAGGTTTAGTTTTTTTGAGTTCTTTGCATGTTCTAGATAGTAACACTGTGTCAGAGGTATAGCTGGTAATGATTCACTCAAATGATGGCATCCTTTGCTGTACAAAAGCTTGTTAGTTTCATGAGGTCCCATTTGTCACTTGTTGGACTTAATGCCTGTTAGAGTTCTGTTTGAAAAGTCCTTTCCTGTGCCTGTAAGTTCCAGTGTATTCCCTGTTTTCTCCTCTATCAAATTCAGAGTGTCAGGTCTTATGTTGAGGCCCTTGCACCATTTTGAGTTAAGTTTTGTGCATGGTGAGAGACAGGGATACAATTCCATTCTTCTACATGTAGCTATCATGACCAGCGCCATTTGTTGAACACGTTGTCTTTTCTCCATGTGCATTTTTGGTCCCTTTGTCAGAAATTAAGTGGCTGTAAATGCGTGGACTTAAGTCTGGGTTCTCCATTCTATTCCATTGATCACTGTGTCTGCTTATGCCAGGATCACACTCTTTTTATTAATACAGCTCTGTAGTATAATTTGAAATCAGGGATTGTGATGCCAAATTCTGTGAATTGTTTAAATATTTGTTTTTCAAATGTTTTGAAGCCCAAACTAAATTCAGAAGGATGCCACTGGAGTTCAATATTATTATTTTTTTTTCTAAATAAATGTACAGACACAGACAAGTCAAAGAAGTGGAGAAAGACTAAACATGGACACATCCCAATGAGCCACTGTGTCTAAGCTGCCCAAGTACCCCTCACTTTATCTCAGGTTTGGTTCATGTTTTTTGACAGTATTTGAAACCAGATATGCTGTGACCAACTTGGTTCAATGTTATGAATTGTCAGCTTGCTCCAGAGTGACTCCCTCCATGTTACTGAGGTAGCACCTCACAACGCTAAAATGGGCTCCTTGTTCATTTTCTGGAATTACCTTCTTAGGCATTAAATACCTAGAATAGGTTCATTGAAGAAAGATAAATGGGATTATTGTGTTATTATTTTAATTAATTTTAAAGATTTTCCTTTTCTGTCTTAAAATTAATCTTTGGCCGTATAGTATTAAGGGGTGGGTTATAAATTTAAATATAAATTTGCTATCACACATATTTCCTTCCCTTGTTCTTTGTCAATAGGGGAGTGAAACAGGAGAGGAATTGGTTCTGTTGCCCAATACACATTACTCAGGGAGCACGGTCTGCACCCCTAGTCCTTTCCTGGGGATCTGAGATTCCAAAGGCTAGCATGGATCACCAGAGATCAAAACTGGCATGGATTCATTAAAATGAGGAGATCTGAATTGGGGGCTCCAGTCACCTCCTATTAAAAGGAGCATTCCCTGCTGGACACAAAAGCACAGGCCTTTTAATCCCAGCAGTCCATAGGAAGAGGCAGACAGACTTCTGAGTTCCAAACTAGCCTGATCAGTAGTGAGCTCCAGGCCTGCTAGGACAACATAGTGAGACCTGTCTTAAAATAAATAAACAAAAGACAGCACTCCTTGAGAGGCCAAAATAATTAAGGAACAAATAAAATAACTAACCAACTAACAAAATAGCTGAATGAATAAACAAACAAGCAAGCCAGGTCTGACCTAACAGGCCCCTCTTTGTTTCACTATCAGGGATAATGGAAAAAACATTTCCCACAGGCTCAAAGAACAATTTTCCCTTTTCCTTAAAAGCTTAAGGAAGGGCACACCCAGGGAATTCCGTTTGCATTTTGATGACAGCTTTTTCTCTTATTTTACTTCCAAAGCCTGTTTTGTGTTGCCTAACTAGACTGATAACTGCTTCATTTACAATCCAAAAGGCTTCTTAAAAGTCATAGTGGGAATTTAATAGGTAATCTCAACTGGGTTCCCCAACTAGCTCAGAAACCAATTATGCTAAACCTGCTATTTTAACTCCCTGGGGTCTATCCCAGAACTCTATCCCCACCCCCACCCCCTAAACTGCTGGCAAAATTTTGTTTTGAAAGTACCCACGTGCATTTTTTTTCTTTGGGGAAAGGATTCTGAGATATGATCATATTTCCAATAATGTCCAATACCCAAGCGGGTATAACTAGCACTACTCACACAGAGAACTAGAACCATGATCAGCAATGCCTGGATTTAAAAAAGAAAAAAAAAAAAAAGAATCCACTTGATGCTCCTAGAATGAGGGCTTACAGTTCTACTGCTCAGCCATGAGGATTAAGGTTGTTAAAACTCAGGCCAGATGGGCCTCCTGCAGCCTCCAGGAGGGATAACCCTCTCCTGAGAATCAGGGATTTCTGCCCTGAATACTGTGTAGTGCCACAAAAGAAGCCAGAGAATGAAAGAACTCCTAATATTGCTGCTCCAGGCCCCTTACCTCAAGACTTATTCATCTTTAGTCCTTACATTAGAAATGAATCCAGTCCATAGAAAGCTAGTTGAAATGAAAAATGATCCTTTAAGTAATATTTTTATTGAAGTATTGCAAATACACAGGAAAGTGCACAAATTGTAAGTATATATTTTGATAAATTGCCGCAGGGTGACCACACTCATGTAACTACCCAGTTATTGAAAATAAAATCACCAGCATTTTCCTCATGACTAAAATGATGGATGAGGCTGAATACCTCTCATACATATGATTATATCTGTGCTATTTGGATATGTTCTCTTGTAAAGTGTCATTTTGAATCTTTTGCTCACTTGTATGCAGAGTTTACTTTCTTTTCTGAGCAAATATTTGTGTATTCTAGATGTCATTGCCAATATCTTCTTCTACAATGTTAGTGGCCCTTCCCGCCCATAAAGATATTGATAATGGAGGCAACTCACAGTTATGTTGATTTATGATTGTTTAGGAAATCCTTGACTACACCAAGTATTAGAGCATGTGCTTGCTCCTTTAAGCTCTTGCCAGATCCCACAGCCTGAAGAAAGCAGGCCCTGCCTCTCTTCAGCTCTCTCTGGGACAGAGTTAAGAGCAGTTGGTGCTGTGACTCCACAGCTTTTCCATGTTCTTTGTCATCTATGCTATGTTGAACTAAATCATGTGATCTGAAACTTCCTTCCAATCCACCCCTCAAATTTATAAAAATCTGATATTCCCTTTATTCCAGGGATTTGCTCTAGTTCTCTCTCTTTAGAGAGAACTCTGAAGAGGCTTCTCTGGCCTCCTCCCCATCTCTCTCACATTCTCTCTCACATTCTCTCTCATTCTCTCTCTCTCTCTCTCTCTCTCTCTCTCTCTCTCTCTCTCTCTCTCTCTCTCTCTCATTCTACACTTAATGAAGCTCCTCTCCAGGTTTAAAGGGAAGCCTCTCCTCCCCTTTAAGGCCCCATTAAGTGGTTTTTAAAATATTGTACCATTTTCTGTCTAATATCTCTGTCTCCCACCTGAAGGCCCAGTCATGGCCTCCAGGCACTGTTTCTTAATAAACCACATATCTGAAGGTAATTACATGTCAGTTGCCTTTCTAGACTGCATTTCTTTTATTATATTTATATTATTCCAAGATCATGAAGATATCTTGGTATCTTCTAGAAAATATATTGAATTACCACTCATATTTAAAGATGTAATCCACTTCAAATAGATTTATAAGTGTGTATGGAGCAAATTTCAACTTTTCTGGATGGACATTCAATTGACCCAGCACCACTTATTAAAAAGACAGTCATTTCTTACTTATTGATTAACAGTGTTCCTTTGTCATAAGTCTAGTCACATATATGGTTCTTTTTTTATCACTATAAATTTATTCCATTTATTTATCCTTGTACCAGGTATATGTTGTATTAATTTCTTTTTTTTTTGTCTTTTTGAAGCAGGGTCTCCCTGTAGCCCCAGCTGTCCTGGAACTCACTATGTAGACCAGGCTGGCCTTGAACTCACAGAGATCTGCCTATAGCCAAATAAAAGCTTGGTATTAGTACTGTAAGTTTTCCGATGTCTGTTTTCAATATTATCCTGGCTGTTCTTGTCCTTTGCATTTCCATATAAAATCTAGAATTGTTTTATCATTTCTTTCATACCCAAAGAAGCCTGGTGGGACTGCACTTTCAATCTAAACATCAATTTGAAAAGAATTCAAATCTTCACAGCATTCACTCTGCTTATTTAGATTTTCTTTAATTTCTCTCAATAGTGTGATATCAGCTTGTGGGTAGACATTTTGCATGTCTTTATTAGATTTATTCTTAAGTGGCTGATTTTAAAAATATTTATTCTAGATGATGATATTCAATAATTTAATGTCTAATTGTTTATTGCCAGTAAATACAAATTTTATTAGATCCTTTTTGTTTGATCGATTGCTTTGTGTTTTTAAGATGTGTTACTCAGGCTGGCCTTGAACTCCTGGGCTCAAGCCATTCTCTTGCCTCAGTCTCCCAAGTTAGTTGAAATAATTGGTACAACTCTACTGTGGCCAGCTACAAATGTTACTAATTTTTATATGTGGATAATGTCATTCACTTATGCAGTCTAAAAGTATATCTGTAGATTCTTTGGAATTCCTCTGTAATATCATCATGCGATCTGTGAAAAGAGACATTGTTACAGCAGCAAGAAGCCCCTGGGCAGGGCTGGTCAGAATAAATTTCCTGGTTGGAAACAACTTTCCAGTTTTTCCAGGCCAATCTCCTGTCAGGACCATCCCTAAGAAGGTGGGTTTGCCTTAAGTTATCCTAAAAAATGGGCAGAATACCCAGTGCCTTAATGAGATGGTGAACTTTTTCCTGCCCAGAATCCCTGCCGCTTAGTGAAATTCTTATGGACTTGGTTACAGGCATGAGGTCTCTGAAGGTCTTGCCCACTTTTCTGACTTCTTCAAAAAAATGTGACTTCCGCTTTTCTTCTTCATATCTCTTTTCTAACCATGCTTTCTCTTGTGCTTTGGGTTGCCCCAACATCTTGCTTTTCTTTACTTTATCTCTGAAGCTGCTTTCTCCCCTCGGTGTGGCTGCTAGTCTGCCACGTTTCTGTCAGACCTCCATGCCGGCTCTAAACACACATGGCTTCCGCGCTTTTTTCCCTTCTCTCCTCCATTCTCCTCTGCTTGGCAGTTGCTGAGATTTATGGCTTGCCTGCCCTGAGGGTTTTTCCTTAAATTCTAGAGCTTCCATTTGAGTCCATTCTTAAATACTTTTATGAATGAGTCAGGACTCTCTAGGGGAAGGAACCCCGTTTCTTCCTGTATCAACATTTTCTTCCTTCAGGCCTAGTCAGTCCTACCACCTCTCACTGCGCTTTTCCCTCACTCCCCGTCCCTCTCTTGCTTTTCGTATTTGGCCAGGACTTCATACAGTTCTGAATAAAGATGCTTCCTGTGATCCTCTTTATGTCATCTTGGTCCCATTAAGTTTCAGACTGTCACTATCAAGTGTAATGTTTGTTGTAGGATTTTTGTAAACACACATAATAATAAGGAAATTCCCTTTCATAGAAACCAGCACCTAAGATGGTGTTAATTTTTTCCTCTTGATAGTCTAGTCTTTGTGTAGCATTCCCCCTTCACTGAATCATGGCTAAACAATGTGTTAAAAGTAATGTGGCAGAAATGAGATGTGACTGCCAAAATTATGTCATCAAAGGCATTTCAGTTTCTACCTAATCTCTCTGGAGGGTCTTGACCTCTCTTCCATCACTAACCCTGGAGGGAGCCCACCACCACTGTGTCTGAAGAGCAGCTCTTTACATGGCTAAGCAGCACAGAACACTGCCTGCTGCCAGCACTCAACACTGGCTAGTCCAACATCTGCCTGTGTCACAGATCTTCCAGTTCCAGGCTGGATGGAGCTGCAGCCCCCTGACTGGATCTTGAGAGATCAGAGTGAGAACTGCCAAGTTCTGCCTCCAAATTCCCGATCCACAAATAATTTAGGAGGGACGGACATGTGTTTTTTGTTGTTTTGAGCCTCAATATTTTGTACTACTACTTTATTATTAACTTTTATTTTAAGTAGGTTTTAAATCTATCCAAATGCTTTTTAAAATTTCTTAAAGTTATTTTTATTTTACATATATGAATATATTGCCTTCATGTATGTAAGTACACCCATGTCATGCAATGTCCTCAGAGGTCAGAAGAGGGGATCATTGGATCCCCTAGAACTGGAGTTATGGACAGTTGTTAGCCACCATGTGGGTACTTGGATTTGAATCTGGGTCCATTGCAAGAGCAGTCAGTGCTTTTAATGGCTGAGTCATCTCTCCAGCCTCCAAATGCTTTTTTCAACCCATTGAGATATGTATAATTTTTCTCTTATTTTTTCCATATGTGAGGAGAATAAACTCCTAAAAGTAGAATTTATTTTAAACTGAAGAGAAATTTTATTGATTCAAGAACATCATGCAATGAATTTTTTAAAAATTATTATTTAATAACCATGTACTTCGAAGAAGCATTTCATTACAATAGCATTGACATATTCAATAACAATTTCCAGAGCTCAAATGCATCTCTTTCACAATTGGCTGTAAATTTTTAGGTTTACAGTTGAATTATTACAGTTATACAATTTTGTACTCAGTATAAACCCTATGACATAAAATTAAATGAGGTTTTAACCTTTAAAAAGATCTTCATTTCATTACTAAAATACAGTTTCATACAGAAACATTTTTAATGCAATTGACATTAAGATGTTTGCACATCCATTTCTAATCTCTAAATATCTGATTATTACCAATATCTACTAATTATGAAGGAGCAAATTTTTGTGCTTTGAAGAATTATTTTTCTTTAATCATTATTTTTTTTAATTTTTAATAACTACTTCATTAGAAGAAGCATTTCACTACAGCTTTAACATATTCAGTAACACACTC
>NW_008337446.1:975487-975863 GCF_000622305.1 Nannospalax galili
AGCTCTTCCTCATCTAGCAGCAATCAGTTGTCAATATTCTTTTAGATAAGATTGGGGTCTGCTGTTCATTTTCCCAATTCTATGCTGGGTTACTGTCTGGGAGTCTCTTGGGCCACCCTGGAAAACAACTCAAAGGAAGGTAGCTCCTTTGTATCCATTGCTTTTTGTTATGTAGCCTTTAGCTATAGACATGGACTCTTAAAAAATTATATTGGTCCATTTAATCTTTGGTTATACTTTACTTTTGGATGTTTAAGGCCATATAGTTGGCCCAGATAAACCAATTTATTTAACTCTTAAGGTCGTTTGAGGATCTGTTCCTCAGGGGTCACATGGGCTTGGGAGGAGCCCCTGGCTCCTTTCTTTTACCAGTTCC
>NW_008337446.1:976163-976757 GCF_000622305.1 Nannospalax galili
TCGTCTCCCCCCTCTATCATGGTTTTCCCACTTAAGGTGCCTGCACTTCCCCCCCTTTCTTCCTTACTAATACCCTTGCTCCCATAATCCTCACTTAGTCATATATTTCTTGATCTGCTAGGTATAATTTGTCAGTAGGTTGTTGGAGTAATATGGTTCCTTCTGGTTAGTTTTCAAAACTTGCTAGATGTTATCTCTTGCATTGTCTCACGCCTCCATCATGGTTTTCCCACTTAAGGTGCCCCCATTTCCCCCCTTTCTCCCTTAATAATACCCTTCTCCTACGGTCCTACTTCTCTTGAGCTCCTTCTTTCCCTTTATCCCCTAGGTTCCATGTATACCCTTCCCTCCCCCCTCCCTTAAATTAACCCAATTTTTATCCATAGCTCCCTTATTAAGGCCCATTTCCTATACTTCTGTTTCAGGTTCTTTCTTTTCCTTTACCTCCCTGTTTCCTTTCCATTATCCTGGTTCCTATAGTTATATCTGGATACATACTCACAACGATTTGGTGCTAGGATCTACATATGAGGGAGAACATATGTTGTTTGTTTTTCTGAGTCTGTTACTTCACTTAGTATAACAGTTTCTAGA
>NW_008337446.1:976924-979378 GCF_000622305.1 Nannospalax galili
TATGGGTGAACAAGTGTCTCTGCAATAGGATGAGTTCTTTGGGTATATGCCAAGGAGTGGTTTAACTGGGTCAAATGGTAGGTTCATTTCAAGTTTTCTAAGAGTTCTCCACACTGCTTTCCATAGGGGTTGAACAAGTTTGCAGCCCCACCAGCAGTGGATGAGTGTTCCCATTTCCCTACATCCTCTCCAATATTTGGTATCATTTGTTCTCTTGATCTTGGCCAGCTTGACTTGGGTAAGATGAAATCTTAAAGTGGTTTTAATTTGCATTTCCCTAATTATTAGTGATGTTGAACATCTTTTAAAATGCTTTATAGCCATCTTTACTCTTTCTTTTGAGAAGTCTCTGTTCAGCTCCTTAGGCCATCTTTTAATTGGGTTACTTCTTGTCTTGATTCTCTGTTTTCTGAGTTTGTTCTATATTCTGGATATTAAACCTCTGTCAGATGTGTCGCTGGTGAAGATTTTCTCCCATTCTGTGGGTTTTCTGTTCACTTCCCTGGTTGCCTCCTTTGAAGAACAGAAGCTTTTTAGTTTAATGAGGTCCCAATTGCTAATTCTTGCCCTTGTTTCCTGAGCAATTGATGTCCGGTTTAGAAAATCTTTTCCTATGCCTATATCTTGTAGGTTTTGCCAATGTTTTCTTCTAACATTTCAGAGTTTCAGGCTTTACATTGAGGTCTTTGATCCATTTGGAATTGACTTTTATGAAAGGTGAAAGATAAGGTTTTAGTTTCATTCTTCTTCAGGTGGAGATACACTTTTGCCAGCACCATGTGCTGAACATGCTGTCTTTCCTCCACTGACAATACAGCTTACAATCTGGTATAGTAATCCCCCTGGCATTGCTCTTAGTGCTCAGGGTTGCTTTGCCTATCTGAGGTCTTTTGTGCTTCCATATAAATCTTAGGATGTTTTTTTTCCAATTCTGTGAAAAATGTCATGGGGATTTGGATTGCCATTGCATTGAATCTATAAATTACTTTTGGTATGATGGTCATTTTCACAATATTAATTCTTCCCATCCATGAGCATGGGAGGTCTGTCCATCTTCTGATGTCTTCCTCAATCTCTTTCTTTAAATATTTAAAATTTTCATTGTAGAGGTCTTTAATGTCTTTGGTCAGGTTTATTCTGAGATTTATTTATCTATCTATCTATCTATCTATCTATCTATCTATCTATCTATTTATTTACTTATTGCAGCTCTTGTGAAGGGCAGTATTTCCATGTGCTCTTTCTCTGATTGCTTGTTATTGGTATATAGAAAGGCTACAGACTTTTGTAGGTTAATTTTGCAAACTGCCACTTTACTAAACGTGTTAATAATTTCTAGTTTTCTGGTGGATTTTTGGCATCTCTTAGATATAATATCATATCATCTGAAGGATAATTTGATTTCTTCTTTTCCAATTTTTACTCCTTTAATTTCCTGCTCTTGTCTTATTGCTCTTGCAAGAGTTTCAAGCCCTATGTTAAAGACATTCAAGCACTATGTTAGAAGTGGAGATAGTGGACAGCCTTGTCTGGTTCCTGATTTCACTGGGAATGCTTCCAGTTTTTCTCCATTTAGAATGGTGTTGGCTGTGAGTTTGTTATATATGGCTTTTATTATGTTGAAGTATGTTTCCTCCAGTCCAATTCCCTTTAGGACTTTGAACATAAATGCATGTTGAATTTTGTCAAAGGCCTTCTCTGCATCTATTGAAATGATCATGTGGTTCTTGTCATTGAGCCCATTTATCTGATTTATGGCATTTATTGACTTACGTATATTGAACCATCCCTGCATCTCTGGAATAAAGCCAGCTTGATCATGGTGGATGATCCTTTTGATGTGTGTCTGTATGTGGTTAGCAAGTATTTTACTGAGAATTTTTGCATCTATGTTCATTAAGGATATGGGTCTATAGTTTTCTTTTTTGGTTGTATCTTTACCAGGCTTTGGTATGAGAGTGATGCTGGCTTCATAGAAGGAATTTGGAAGTTTTCCCTCCATTTCTATTTTTTTGAATAAATTAAGTAGTATTGGATGTAGATCTTCTTTAAATGTCTGTCCATCTGGTCCTGGTTTTTTTTTAATTGGGAGGTTTTATATTACTGTTTCAATTTCTTTTTGTGTTGTGGGTCTGTTTAAGCTTTTAATCTCTTCTTGGTTTAGTTTTGGTGGTTCCCATGTCATTAGATATTCGTCCATTTCTGCTAGGTTTTCAAATTTAGTAGCATATAGGTTTTCAAAGTATTCTGTTATAATGTTCTGTATCTTTCTGGTGTCTGTTGTGATGTTTCCCCTTTCATCTCTGATTTTGTTGATTTGGAGGTGCTCTTTCTTTCTTTTGGTTAACTGGGCTAGCAGTCTGTCAATCTATCTTTTCAAAGAACCAGCTCTTGGATTCGTTGATTCTTTGTATTTTTTTCTTTGTTTCTATTTCATTAATTTCTGCCCTGATT
>NW_008337446.1:979433-980312 GCF_000622305.1 Nannospalax galili
ATGTTTTGAGTTGCAATATTAAGTCATTTATTTGTGTTCTTTCTGATTTTTTGAGGTAGGCACTTAGAGCTATAAACTTCCCTCTAAGGACTGCTTTCAGCATGTTCCAGAGGTTTTGTTGTGTTGTATTGTCCTTTTTATTTAGTTCCAGGAATTCTTTTATTTCTTTCTTAATTTCTGTTTTGACCCATTCATCATTCAAGAATGTGTTGCTTAATCTCCATGTGTTCATGTGGTGATTAAGGCTTCTTTTGGTGTTGATTATAAGCTTTATTGCATTGTGGTCTGATAGAATGCATGGAATTATTTCAATCTTTTTCTATTTGTTGAGGTTTGTTTTGTGCCCCAGTATATGGTCGATTTTGGAGAAGGTTCCATGGGGTGCTGAGTAGAAAGTATGTTCTTTGGTGCTTGGGTGGAATACTCAGTAGATGTCTGTTAAGTCCATTTGATATTTGGTATTGTTTAATTCAGATGTCTCTCTATTAACTCTCTGCCCTGTTGACCTATCTAATGGAGACAGTGGGGTTTTGAAGTCCCCTACTATTAATGAGTTGGGATTAATCTGGGTCTTAATGTCATATAGTATTGTTTTTATGAAGCTGGGTGCACCAGAGTTTGGTGAGTAATGTTCATGACTGTAATATCTTCTTGATTCATTGTTCCTTTGATCAGAATGGAGTGGCCCTCTTTATCTATTCTGATTAGTTTTAAAGTCTATTTTTTCAGATATTAGAATTGCTATACCTGCTTTTTTCTTAGTATCATTCTCTTGGTATATTTTTTTTCATCCTTTCACCTTAAGGTAGTGCCTGTCCTTGAAAGTGAGATGAGTTTCTTGAAGACAACAAAAAGATGGGTTTTCTTTCTTGATCCATT
>NW_008337446.1:981616-1008672 GCF_000622305.1 Nannospalax galili
AGATTGCTTTTGTCTTCAGGAGTTCCCACAGAGGCCCAAGTCAAATGAGGATCAGATGCTCTCAGGCTTTCTCCTAAGGACTGGATCCCTCCAGGAAATATTTTGTCCTTATGAATTTGGGGGTTGGACTGGCCTGGGAGCTGGGTCCAGGAAAAATCCTGGTCTAGGGCAGCTGGTGGGCATGCCACCCAGAGATGCAAAGGAAGATGGGAGCAGGAAGCTGCCCCAAGGGCTCCTGGGGACTGCATTGAGGAGCTGGGTTGGTCCCTTAGAGAGAGGCCTGTGGGTCAGAGAGAGCCATACAATGAATTTTGATTATGGTCTAACTACCTCCCCCATCTCCACCCTCATCCTACCACCCCCATCCCCAACTTCATGTCTTCTATTAGCAAATAAAAAACTCCATTTTTCTTACTTAACACATCTGAGCTGGATCCCAGAGAAATCATACCTCATTTGACTGCCAGCAATCTATAATTCTTACACTCTGGTGTGCCAAAGTAAGGGCCGACTCCCTTTCCTTTGTACATGGTTTGGGGTCAGAATATGTACAGCTTTCTTGTAATGGGATTTTCACTCTTAATTTTTTTTTCTCTTACACACTGCTTAGAACTGTCAAGTAGAGATTTCTTTTTCCCAGTGGTCAGAAACCCTTGGTTTTCTTCCTCAAAGTCAGTTGTTTCCTGGTTTTGCATGCAGGTTACACTTTGGCTATTTCTGGGCCTCACCCAGAGCAATGACCCACTATGAACCAAGATGTTCTTCAACAGGTTGATTTCCCACAGGATTTTACTGTGGGTAAAAGAAAAAACTAAGTCCTCACAGCCGGAAATAATCAGCTCACAGGCCTCCAATCCAAGATACTCTGAGCGGCAGCTGTGAAGTTTCACAGCTTCACACAACAGCTTTACACCAGTGTCCTCTAGTTTGTTTTCTGCAATCTGCAGATTTCTCAGATTCCTAATGTTATTGTGACTGCAGTCAGGTCTTGACAAACACTAAGTGATGATGTTAGTCAGTGGACCATGGGTGCCACCAGGGTGTGTAGACAGGTAGGCTGACTCAGTTTCACCCTGCCATATGCGTGGGTGGCTATGCTGGCTCTGCCATTAGTGCATCCATGTCATGCAACACCTGAAGAGATCAGAAGGCAATGTTGG
This sequence comes from Nannospalax galili, assembly GCF_000622305.1. Classification (NCBI taxonomy): domain Eukaryota; kingdom Metazoa; phylum Chordata; class Mammalia; order Rodentia; family Spalacidae; genus Nannospalax; species Nannospalax galili. The sequence continues at coordinate 982,777 of NW_008337446.1, forward strand.
ATCCCCTGGAACTACAGTTACAGATGGTTGTTAGCTGCCATGTGGGTGTTGGGAATTGAATCCGGGTCCTCTGTAAGAGCAGTCAGTGATCTTAACCGTCTTAGTCAGTTCTCCAGCCCTGGGAACTAGATTTTTTGATACAAAGGTAATGCATACTTTAAATTTTGAAACCCAAATAGTCCATAAGAAAAGGGTAAATCAGTATGTTCCACCACTAGTGCCTGTTTCTCCATAGTCTGCCAACATATTGATATCAACTTACTGCTTCGTCTAATAAGCTTCGAAAGTGCATTTCTTAAGAAAAGAATACAGGGAGGGCCAGTGAGATGGCTCAGCAAGTAAAGGTGCTTTCCACCAAGACTAATGACCTGAGCTCAATCCCCAGAACGCACATGGTAGAAGGAAAGAATGGACTTCTGTAAGTTGCTCTCTGACCTCCCCATACACAATTAAATAAATGCTAAAAACTAGAATACAAGTTTTCTTAATATTGATGAGTTTTAATTTGTTACTAAATGTATATAAATTTAGAATTACTATATTTTCCTAGTTGACAGTTCTTTTATCTTTATGAAACATGCATCTAACTTTTATAAACTTTTTTTTCTGAAGCCCAACTTGTCTGAAATAATACTTTGATATGAATGCATGGTGTATTATTTTTTCCAACATTTGATTTCTAATATTCAATATGCTGACATTGAATGAGTCTTCATTTTTTTCTTTTTAAAAAGTATTTTATTATTTTATTCTACGTTATATACAGATCATAAAAGGATATAGCAGATTTTCAACATATAAACCTTTAAAAGGAGGAGTCTTTGAAGGATAGACAAGTCTTGAAATGAAGTCCAGAAATAAAGGCATATACTCAGTGCAGTATTTCTGAGGAATAACAATGCAGATACTGAGTCATCCACATTTACTTTGCAACTATTTCACAGTTTTATCACAAGCTTCTCTAAGACTTATAGCCAAGTTGTACCAACTTTTTTTAAGTGAAGTAATTCTAGTCATTTGTAGCTCACATGAAGGAAAACTACTTCTACCATCAGTGACAGGAAAGAGAAGTGGAAGAAAACAATATTTCAAATTCTTTACATGCATTTGGAACTTTCCTTTATTGTAGGGGTTTCCTTGAAGTATATTTTAGTACTTTTAAGAACTAGCTTCAGGGGCTGGAGAGATTGCTCAATGCTTAAGAACACTGACTGCTCTTGCAGAGGACCTAAGTTTGATTCCCAGGACCCACATGGTGACTACAAACCATCCTTAACTCCAGTCCCAAGGTAATCCAAAGCCCTCTTCTGACCTCCATGGCATTGCACGACATGGGTGCACTCACTTACATGCAGGCAGCACACTCATACACATAAAATAAATATAATAAATAAAATAAAATTTTAAAAAAAGGACTAGCTTCAAATTCTTAAAATCATAATAATGTATGTACACTCCTTGAATAACTCAAAAACATTGGCTTCCATGATGCAAAAATACAAGTTGATGGTTTCTTATAAATTTAAACATAAAGTTGGTATGTGGCCTAGAACACTCCACCTACTACCGTTTAGTAAAGGAATCAAAATTGTATTCTCTCACAAAAAACTGTGTATATATTTTATATGGGCTTTATTCATAAGCAGCTCAATATACTTCAACAGGGGGAAAAATATATTGTATTACATTCATTCAATGATTCACTAAGACATGAAGCAAAATAAAATACTGATATATACAACACAGCCAGATCTCAGCCGTACTGTGCTAACTGGAAGAAGACTGAGCCTATAAGATTCCATTGATGGGGGCTGGAGAGGTGGCTCCATGGTTAAGAGCACTGACTGCTCATACAGAAGACCCAGTTTTGATTCCCAGCACCCATATGGCAGCTAACGACCATCTGTAACTCCAGTTCCAGGGACTCTGAAGCCCTCTTCTGACCTCCGTGGGCATTGCACGACATGGGTGCACTTGCATACATGCAGGCAATACACTCATACACATAAAATAAAAATAATGAATAAATAAAATATTTTTAAAGATTCCATTGATAGAACATTCTCAGAAAGATAATGTGTAGAAACAGAAGGCAGATCATCATCAGGGAGGGAGGATAGGGATCGTGTCTATGCAGAGGTGGCATCACCGTATGCCACTACTGTATTGTTGTTACACAGGACTCTGTGATCACATTCTGAAAACTAGGTGAAAAATAGTTAATTTGTTTACTGCAAGATGATTTTTTTATGAAATGAAATTTAGGAAAATAGAGACTGATCAGGAGATTGAGAATTGAGCATAGGCCAAGATCATTTCTAATCTATGAGGAACCTGAGAGTCCTCATCTTCATTCTAAAGAGATACAGCAGGCTTGCATTTTCTATGCAATTAAACAAAATTATACTTCAATCTCCAATGTAGTTTATAGAAAATAAAGATTTATAAGACACATGACAACATGGGACAGTAATATATAATTTTAAAAAGCCATCACTACATTAGAGTTACTGATTTTCCAGAAATTACATTAGTGTGGGTTGAACATTCAAAATCTAAAACTAAAACATTAAAAAATTCTCCAAATCAAAAACTTTGGAGTGTGACATGACACTACAAGTTAAAAATCTCAAAATTATTCTCATATGAGTCTCGGCAAAAATGCAGTTGCAGTAATAATGCTGTACAAATTCAGGCTATGTATATGAAACAGAAATAAATTTGTGTTCAGTTGTAGAGTTCCCATCCCCAAGATATTATGTGCAAATATTTTTACTTAAAGCATTTCTTGTTTAGTCTTTCTCAGGGTTTTCATGTGTATTAGTTACTTTTATGTTGCTGTGATAAAACACTGTGACAAAGGGAACTTATAAAAGGAAGAGTTTATTTACCTTACAGTTCCAAAGGAACAAGAGCCTATTATGGTGGGACAGCATGGCAGCAGAGGTTGACTGGAGTAGGAGCAGAAGCTAAGAGCTCACATCTTCAAGCACGCACAGGAAGCAGAGCATGACTAGAAATCCAGAAAGTCTTAAGAACTCTGTATGCTTGCCCCGAGTGACACACTTCCTCCAGCAAGGCCACACCTTCTAAGACCTCCTAAAACAGTGCCACCAACTGGAAACAAAATGTTCAAATACTTGGAGCCTATGGGGTACATTCTCATTCAAACCACCACATTCCACTCCCTGGCCCCCATAGGCTCATGACAAAATAAAATGCAATATGCGTTTAGTCCAACCTTAAAAGTACCTGTAATCTTTACCAGTCTCAATACTATTCAGAAGTCCACAGTTCAAAGTCTCTTGTGAAACTCAGGGAAATCTCTTTAAGTGTAAGCCTCTGAAAAATCAAAAGACAAATTACATACTCCCAACGTACAGTGGAACTGAACACACATTCCCATTTCAAAAGGGAGGAATAGAAGCATAGTGAGGAAATACCGGACCAAAACAAGACTGAAAACCAGCAGAACAAACACTAAATCCAGTAGTTCCACATTTGACTCCTGGAACTTTACTTCCAAAAGTCTTAGATGGCTCAGCTTCTCCAGCTTTGCTGCGTGCAACATACAGCTCTCTCTTGGGCTGGTATCACTCCCTGTATGTAGCTCTCCTTCACAGATGTCTCACAGCTCTGGCATCACGAACATTTTCTTGTGGTCTCCAATGTCAACCAAGTTTCATCTTGACAGCTTTGTGCAATGGCCTATCAGGGCCTCTTGGCCTGTCAGGGCCTTCTTTATGCAGGGATGCCCCGCTGCACTCTGCCTGACCTCGGAGGCTCTCTGAAACCAAAAACCTCCGAGGAAGAACTGATGACTCCTTCACTCTGGCATCTTTTGTGCCTCTAAAGTCAGCACCAGGTGAACGATTCTGCCAAGTTTGGCTGCAAGTTTGGGGTGAACCCTGACCTGTTTCATCCACTTTTGAAGCTTTTCTCTGCAGTGGTTTTCTAGGAGTAGAAAACCTCAACATTTTCATTTCACAGATTGGAGGCTTAGCTGGGTGAGGTCTTGCCCTGGAGGCACTCTTTCCATTGTTTAAGTGCAAATCTCTAGGCCCTTCCTTAATCACTTTAATCACCACATCAAAGGGATCCTCTCCTCAGCGCATGCCTTGGCTCCAACATTAATCTTCCTAGTGCTTTTTTTCAATCCCAACTGTACCTTCTACTTTTCTTTCTGCCCTATTTACTCTTTTTCAATGTAGATATGCATAATGTTCACAATTAATAGTCATGCCACCATTTCTACATTAGGCTGTCTTGAAATTTCTTCTCCCAAAGAAATTAGTCCATTGCTTTTCAACTTAGCCTCAGACAAGCTATTAGGCTGTGGGCAGGCAGCAGCCAGACTCTTTAGTAAAATATCCCAGTTGTTGTTTAAGTCCTTATTTCCCTCTGGAACTACTTTGTTCTCAGTATTACTTTCTTCCAGGTTCTTACTAAAACGGCCCATTACGCTCTGCTAACAGCATTCAACTGCTTTTCTGGTCCAAACTTCCAAAGTCTTCCATGGTCCTCCAAAAACCCACATGGTCAGATTTGTCACAGCAACACTCAACAACCCTAGTGCCAATTTCTGTCTTGGGTACTTTCTGCTGCTGACCAAGGGAACTTATAGGAGAGTTTACTTAGCTTACAGTTCCAAAGGAGAAAGAGTCCATCACAGCAGGGAGCCATAGCAGCAGAGGCAGCTGGAGTAGGAACAGAAGCCAAGTGCTCACATCTTCAAGCAAGTACAGGAAGCAAAGCTAATGGAGTGATTCTTATACATAGCATGTAATTTTGAGCATTTATTTTACTATGATAACCTTTTAATTGGAACATTTAATTTTAAAACAAGGAAAGGTTTTCTTTTTTTCTGGTGTTTTTGAAACAGGGTTTCCCTGTAGCCCCAGCTGGCCTAGACTTGCTATGGAGACCAGGCAGCCCTCAGTCTCACAGAGATCTATCTGTCTCTGCTTCCTGAGTGTTGGGATTAAAGGCATGCACCACTACTCCTGGCTTTAATCTTTTAATTTTTTTTTAAATTTTGTTTTTAATTTTTTATGTATGAGTATATTGCCTGCATGTATTTAAGTACACCCATGTTGTGCAATGCCCATGGAGGTCAGAAGAGGGTTTCAGATTGCCCTGGAATTGGAGTTAAAGATGATTGTTAGTCACCATGTAGGTGCTGGGAACAAAACCTGGGTCCTCTAGAAGAGTAACCAGTGCTCTTAACCACTGAGCCAACTCTCCAGCCCCTGTTTCATAACCTTTAATTCTGTACATAACCCCCACAAAACATTTAAACTATATTTTATATTCACTTCTAAAAATGTCTTCACATATTTACCCTTTAGAGTGTCCTTTCTGAATCCACAAGCTTCAATAAAAATAAAGAAATAAAAGAGTGCAGAAAACAATAAAGAAAATCAATCCACAAAGAAAGGAAGGTCACTCCCATTTCCCTCTGAAGTTTTTGTTGAAAAAAATTGACAGTGCTTAGCCATTTTGGTATATAATTTCAGTGACCAAGGGATGGGTTCCAGGTAATGCACACAGTAGGTGGAACTTGCTGAGACCAATATTGAAATAAGACTAAGATAATTACCATGAACCACCTAGAACAAATTCCAGGAAGTAAATACAAACTCCCCCACACAATACATCAAACCATGGCCTTGATTCTAGAAGCAAGTTTAAGAAAGTAGGCCATAAATATGAAGTATTTGAGGCAGAGCTAGAGCGAGGTGTTAACACGTCTCCGAGCTTCATTTCACTGCCTCATCATTTCTGATGTTTTGCCTGGCCTGATGTTTTTGTCATATTTGTTTTAGGAAAGCTCATAAATTCTTCTTGCTGGTTATTAAAATCCTCCACATTAAAGTTATGTGATAAAATGGAGAGTGCTGGGGTCTTGGAGAAGGAAGACTTGTTTTCATTACCAACATTGTAATGAGCATCTTGCTAATCTCTAGATTCTCTCTGAGCCTGTTTCTTCTGCTGTGGAATGGATGGTAGTAAGATCCTCCCTCCTCAGAACTGCTATTACTATGAAAACAACTGAATGCACATGCACATGTGAAGGCTAAAGGACTGACCAACTGTGAGGTAAGAGCTACTCATGCACCAGAGTCAGCTGTAGCTCACTGATGGCTCGTTACCTAAAACCTGTTCTCTGTTTCACTTATTAACTGAAACCTCACTGGGAAGGGCACTGTGCTCAGTTAAACAATAAAAAAAAATTTTAAGGGCCTCTCTTTTTACCTTATCTTTCCTTGACTCTCAGAAGCCTTCTGAAGGCTTGTTGGAGATTAAAAACAGAAGAAATATGGGCTACTACTCTTTTCCTTTTGTTCCTTTCCTTTCTTGATGCTCTGAGTGTGGATATGGTATTTAGAATTGCAGGAGCTGGTCTGGCAAGATGGCTCAGCAGGTTAAGGTACTTGCTACCAAGCCTGATGACCTGAGTTTGAGTCCTGAAACCTATATAGTGGAAGGAGAGAATGGGCTACCTCAAGACTATTTCCGGCCATCATGTAAGTGCTGTGGTGCATACACACACACACACACACACACACACACACACGCACACGCACACACACACACACACACACACAAAATGTAATTAAAAAATTTTAAATCACCAGAATTGCAGAGCCAAGAAAATCTTGAAGAAAAAGCCTAATGTAATTAAAAATTTTTAAATCACCAGAATTGCAGAGCCAAGAAAATCTTGAAGAAAAAGCCTAGAGACTGCAGACACTTTAGTTCTGATGATGTTGGGCCACTGAGCCCACAGTAATCATATTTTATAACACATGAAGAAGCAAAATAAACAACCAAATTTATGTAACTTAAGCATTAATAAGCATTAACTCTTGGCTTTTCAGAGGACAAAAAACAAAAACATACCAAAAAAACCTTGAGTTTTTAACCACTGCTGTTAGTTGTGGTTTAAATTCTCTTACTAGAGCTGATTTCAAATTATCAATTTGATATCATCGTAGTGGTTAATCTTGATTGTTCATTTGATTGGCCTGAGGATTGTCTAGTGGATTAATAAAGCACATTTCTGGATGTGTCTGAGAGAACATATTCAGAGACACTTACATCAGGAGGTCTCTGACCTAACAAATAGATGTATCCCTTGGATTCATAGGATGGCAGCATTATTATGAGGCAGGAAAATGTAGGAGGTGGAGCCTAGTTAAAGTAGGCCACTGGGGGTAAAACCTTAAGGGGAGTATACCTTACCCTAGGCCCTTCCTGTGTTCTCTGTTTGTTTCCTGTCTGCCACGCAGTGAGCAGCATCTGATATAGACTATTGCTGCCATGATGAATGCACTACAGGCTCTTAAATGTGGAACCAGGTGACCTTGGACTGAAATCTCTGAAACCCATGAGCAAAATAAATCTTTCTGTCTGTAAGCTGTTCTCTCATATGTTTTGGTTATGATTATACACATGACCAAACACATATGAGCATACACATATGTAGTACCATGAAGCCAGGGGGATAACATTATTTTTCAATGCTAGAATGGGTGAGAATGAGCCAAATAACTCATTTTCTTGTTTTGTGGGCAGTAGAGATCAAATATGGGCAACTGGCTTATCTATCATCTTGAACATTTATTACTTCTCTATGCTGAAAACATTCAAAATCCTCTCTTCTAGCAACCTTGAAATGTACAACTAAGTACTATCAACCACAGTTACCCTCCTGTATTATCAGAAGGGATTTCTGAAAAGTGGTTAAATTCACCATGTTCTAAGGTGCTAAGAAGATGACGGTGACCCTATGCTGGGGAATATATTTTTCCAAAGTCATTCAAAAGTATCACTGATTGTATTTCCCGTAGAATTCAACTTGAAGATATGAAATAACTTTAGCACTTGGTTCTACATTCACTGTCAAGACCTACAGCACTAGAAGGCTGGAGAGATAGGTCAGCAGTTAAGAGCACTTGCTGTTCTTCCAGAGGATCTGAGTTCAGTTTCCAGCACCCACATTGGATTGCTCACAACTACGTGTAGCTCCAGCTTTAGGGGATCCACACCATCTCTTAGCCTCTGCAGACACCTATATACATGAGATACACATACATGTGCATACATACAAATAAAAAATAAAATTAAAGACCTATAGCATTATATATCTCTGTCCTGTAACTGCAGCTAGTTCAGGTTCAGAATAACTGTGTTGATTGCCTATTGCTCTACCAGACACTTTGATGTTTGGTGATTTCAAATAAATTAATTTGTGCACCCACTGTTCTTTGAGTTAGCAAGATGGACTAGGACCAACACGGCATGTAACTCTTGCTGTTGCTGCCAGGTGGATTGGTGGGCAGGGAGGTGAGCTGCCTCATCTGGAGGATCCCAGTTAAGATGCTCATCTCCATTCTACAGCTTCATTCTCTAGTGGAGTGCTATCATTCCACGCAATGAAGAAAGAAGTTTCAGGGCATCTTAGGCCTAGGCTGAAGTCATACACCATCTCTCCTCCGTTCTACTGGTCACAAGGTCGGTTCAGCTTGAAGGGTCGAGGAAACAGATTCTTGATGGGTGGAGCTATAGACTTTGTGGTTATTTTAAATCCACTGAATCAGGATATCCATGTAGTCTATCATCTCTTGTATTTATGCTTCTCTCCTCCTTGTGTTCACAGCGATACATTCTAGCTGGTGAGATCTTTCCCAAAAGATCTCACTGTGGTCAGGCAGTTGCAACCTCATTGCTTCCTCCATACTAGTTGATAAGGCCAGACATATCAAAACTTCTGGAACTGTCAGTGTATCTTATATGAAGAGGAGACAAAATGGTCTCAATTTGCTACCTAGACAGATGGCTAGGGAAATGGTTGCTCTCCATGTACTCAAGGGCCCTTTTCACAGCATCCTTGCTAATAAACCAGGTTATTCAAACACAGTAAAGGGAGCTGACATTTCACTGAGTTGTTACCTATAGAAATGTGTGGATAAATGTGCTAATGAGAGAGTCTTCTTAAGGGCTTTTATATACAGGATTATTCCAAGCTATGGCTGAATGCAAACCTCACCAGAACAGCATGCTATGCTTAATAGCCTACAACGCTTCTGTAATACTTAGTCCTCTGTATACTTGTGACAGATCAGCCTCTGAAATAGGAATGCAACCCCAGGGGAGAGAATGGCTTTACTCATCAAGCCTCAGGTGGGAGAGTACTACTAACTAATGACATCCCACATGCCATGCAGTGCAGAATCTACATATTTCCAGCCTATTCAAGAAATGATTCAAGTAATCATTTGCTACCATATTGTTTTCCAAGCCATATACGGTATAATTCTGAAAGGGGCTGTTTCTTGCACTTCTTGGCAAAGAAAGAGGCCAGAGGAAAAACATTTAGATCATGCAAAAGCCTTACTCAGAGAGACTTGGTGTTTCTGCTGTACTTGCAGAAGCCCCATTAGTAGCTGTAGTTCAAGGTTATATAAGATTTTACTCATCCTTCTGGAGTCTTCCTGTTCTAGCTGAACAGTTATCCATTGTGGGCATTAATTAGTCATTTACGAGTGCCTTCTTCACTTCATCTCTTGCACCGTTTAGTTCCCATCATCCTCTGTCTTGCTTCTCTCCCCATACTTCACCCGCAATAGAATGTGTTTCATATTTGGTAGAATTTGGTGCTTAAAGTAGAATTCATCCTGAGTGGTTAAACACAAAGAGGTTAAGAAGTAGTGGGAAGCTGGAGAAGTGGGCTTTCAAGAGAAACTCTCTGAATGTAAAAAACAGGTCACGGGGGAGCTCCACCTTCTGCAGAGATCAGGACAGTAGGGTGTCAGAAGGCTGTCACAGAAACTGGGTTCAGGAACGGATTGCCATAGATGCAATATGGGGGTCAAAAAATAAAAGGGATCTTGAAACCAGGATCAAAAAGCCACTGACTTTGTTCTAGAAAATTTTATAATTTCATGACCTTGTTTTCTGTAGGCAATAGCCAAAAATAGTGTGAAAATGTCCACTAGCTTGCTCCCTCCTTGAAAGCATCACACATGCAAATGACTAAAACAGCTTTCTTGCTGAAAGAGACTCTGAGAGATATAACCATGTTAAAGTCAATCTCAACTGTCAACTTAGTTGGGTAAGAAGCAACCAAGAGACCAGTAAACCTCTGTAAATGATAAACACATACCTCCGGATGTGTCTGTGATGATATTTCCAGCAATGATTAGATCACAAGGGCTCTGACTGACCTGAAGGTTTAGTTCACCATGAGATTCATAATTTGAACAGGTTATGGAGGTGGTAGAGCTATGGAAAGTGGGCCCAGTGGAGGAAGTAGGCCACTACTTCTTTAGGGACCATGTCTTCTGGCCCCCTCCTGCTATGGCTCTGCTCTGCTTCCTGCCCACTGTGATATGAGAAGCTTTTTTCTACCACCTGTTCCCATACGATGGGCTGAAACATCTGAAACAGTGATAAAATAAATCGTTCTTCCCCTAAGTTGTTTCAGTGATAAAAAGTCTGATGAACACAAACTGTGTTTGGTTTTCTGACCACAGCAGTAAGGAGAGGTCCCCTAGAAGGTGATGGTGAATATGATGAATACCTAATGACCAAAAAGCGAACTCAACTAGCCAGTCTTCCCTCTAAGGACACTAATTAGGATGCTTGGCAAGCACACAGAGTACCAGGAGTTCCCGACCCATTTTCAACATTATTCATCATCGCTAACATCACTCTCATAAATCAGACACTATTGCCACTCCACTTCTTCAGACAGGGACCAGGGAAGTAAACTAATTTTCAAGTCTCTCCTGAAGCCTATAGCAGTCAGCTGCCCACCCACCAGCCTTCCAGACTACAGCCAACCTCCAGCACACCTTCACCACCATCAAACTAGATAGACATGGCCTAGTGGGTGAGATCATCAGGCCTTTCAAGTAGAAGTGGTTCTGCCTGGTGGCCAGGAAGTTCCTCCAAACCTTTGAAGAACACCCAAAACAGCACTACATTGATCTGAAAGACCATCCTCTCTTCCCTGGGCTGGTGAAGTACATGAACTCAGGGCTTGTGGTGGCCATGGACAGGAAGGAGCTTAATGTGGTGCAGACAAGCGGAGTCATGCAGGAGAGATCAATCTAACTGATTCTAAGCCTGGCACCATTCAGGGGGATTTCTGCATTCAAGTTGGCATGAACATCATTCGTGGCAGTGATTCACTAAAAAGTGCTGAGATAAGCCTAAAGAACTAAAGAGATCGTTGACTATACAAGTCTTCTGTCCATGACTGGATCTATGAATACAGATAGACAGAAAACAGGCCCTTTTCAACATTACTGATGGATCCCTAGACACAGCCCTTCATTCCACTGACCAGAAGCAATAGAATGGATCATCTTTTCTAAAGCATATTTGCCAATAAAGGCTTTGGAACTCCATGGGGAGAGGGGAATACACAGTTGTAAGGGGAGAGCTGATAACCTAGCCAGTCATGTGTAATCCACTTGCATCAAACTGTGATCTCAGCTACTACAACTAGACCACCTCAGGGTTGCCAACTCTCTCTTCAGGCTTTGGAATCACCCAACCAAGCACATAGAAAGCTATCAGTACTCCACTTTCTGGAATTTGATGGAACTGCTCCATTTGCTTAACCCATTCCAGCAAGTCCTAGACTCGGGAATGGACAATGGCCAAGAGAAGGAATGCCAACACTGTGTGTGTATATGAATGAGTGTGTGTGAATGTATGTGTGAGTGTTAGTGTATGAGCATATGTGTATGAGTTGTTTGTGTGTATGAGTGTAAATGTGTGAGAGTGTATGAATGTGTGTGTAAATGTGTGTGTGAGTGTTCAGGTGAGTGTGCATGTATGTGAAAGTGTATGCGTGACTGTTAGTGTATGTGTGTGTGTGCGTGTGTGAGCATGTGTGTATGAGTATGTGCATGTGTATGTATCTGTGTGTTGCTGGGGATTAAGCACAGGGCTTTAACTATGCCTCTGAGTTACTCTCTACCTCCAGCCCAAGATGGGAAAGACTCTTGCTCTATGACCTTTTCTCTGCTCTTGTCACCTGTCCTAGTTTGCAGCCTGTTGTGATAAATACCATGACCAAAAGCAGTTTGGGGAGGAAGGGGTTTATTTGGCTTACAGGTTACAATCCATTATTGAGGGAAGTCAAGGCAGAAACTCAGTGCAAGAGCTTGAAGCAGAAACCACAGAGCAAGCTTACTAGCTTGCTCCCAGGCTCACAGTCAGTTACCTTTCTTATACAGCCCAGGCCCTTTTGCCTAAGGATGGTATTGCCCACAATGGTCTTTTTATATCAATTAGTGTATTAGTTACTTTTATGTTGCTGTGATAGAGACACTGACCAAAACAACTTAAAGAAGAAAGAGTTTATTTGAGCTTACAATTCCAAGGGGCAAGAGTCTATCATGGTGGGGAGTCATGGTGGCATGGTGGCATGGCGGCAGAGGTGGCTGGAGGAAGAGCAGAAACTAAACAGACACAGGAAACAAGAGAGTGACTCGAGATTTGGAAAGGCTTAAGAGCTCCCTAAGCCTGCCCCCAGTGACATGCTTCCTCTACCATAGCTACGTTTTCTAAGACCTCCCAAAACGGTGACACCAACTGGGCACAAAATGTCCAAATACTTGGAGTCTATGGGGGACATTCTCATTCAAACCACCACATTCCACTCCCTGGGCCCCATAGGCTCATGACCACATAAAATGCAAAACGCATTTAGTCCAACCTTAAAAGTCCCCATAGTCATTACCAGTCTCAAAACTAAAAGTCCACAGTCTAAGTCTCACCTGAGACTCAGGGAAATCTCTTAATTCTAAGCCTCTTTAAAATCAAAAGACAAATTACACACTCCCAACATACAATGGAACTGAACAAATTCCCATTCCAAAAGGGAGGAATAGAGGCATAGTGAGGAAATACCGGACCAAAACAAGACCAAAAACCAAGCAGGACAAACACCAAATCCAGTAGTTCCACATATGACTTCTGGGACTTTACTTCCAAAGGGCCTAGATGGTTTAGCCTCTCCAGCTTTGCTTTGTGCAACATGCATCTCTCTCTTGTGCTGGTACCACTCCCTGTATGCAGGTCTTCTTGGCAGATGCCTCACAACTCTGGCACCACAAACATCTTCTTGGGTGTCTCCATTACCAACCAGGCTTCACCTTCACAACGTCACGAAATGGCCTATCATTGCCTTCTTTATGCAGAGGAACCCCTGCTGCACACTGTCTGGCCTCGGTGGCTCTCTGAAACCATGGAGGAAGAACTGATGACCCCTTCACTCTTGCATTTTTCATAACTCTAAAGCCAGCATCAGGTGAATGATACTGCCAAGTTTGGCTGCAAGTTTGGGATGGACCTCAGCCTGCTTTATCCATTTTAGAAGCTTTTCTCTTCAGTGGTCCCTGCAGCATTTTCTTTTCACAAGTTGGAGGCTTAGCTAGGCATGATCTTGCCCTGGAGGCACTCTCTCCATTGTTTAAGTGCAAATCTCTAGGCCTCTTCTTAATCACTTTAATCTCCTTATCAAAGGGATAAGCACATATCTGTCTACTACATTTGTCTTCCTAGTGCTCTTTTCCAATCCAAACTGTACATTCTGCTTTTCTTTGTGCCCTCTTTGCTCCTTTTCACTGTAGATCTGCATAATATTAACCATTAGTAGTCACACCACCATTTCTACATTAGGCTGTCTTGAAATTTCTTCCACCAGAGAAATTAGACCATTGCTTTTCAGCTTAGCCTCAAGCAAGTTTTTTGGCCATGGGCAGACTCCAGCCAGACTCTTTGCCAAAATAATTGCTGCTTAAGTCATTATTTCCCTCTGGAACTACTTTGCTCTCAGCATTACTTTCTTCCAGGTGCCTACTAGAATGGCCGGCTAAGCTCTGCTTACAGCAATCAACTGCTTTTCTAGCCCAAAGTTCCAAAGTCTTTCACATTCTTCCAAAACCCCCCACAGTCATGTTCTTTACAACCAACACCCCGCTTCTGGTAACAATTACTCTATTACTTACTTTTCTGTTGCTGTAATAGAAATACTGACCAAAACAATTTATAGAAGGAAGAGTTTATTTGGGCTTACAGGTCCAAGGGGCAAGAGTCCATTGTAGTGGGGAGGCATGGAGGCAGAAGTGGCTGGAGGAGGAGCAGAAACTAAGCTTTCACATCTTCAAGCAGTCACAGGAAATAAAACAGCGACTAGAGATCCAGCGAGGCTTAAGAATGCTCTAAGCCCACCCCCAGTGACGTGCTTCCTTTACCTTAGCCACACCTTCTAAGACCTCCCAAAACAGCACCACCAGCTGGGCACAAAATGTCCAAATACTTGGAGCCTATGAAGGACATTCTCAGTCAAACCACCACAATTAGTAATCAAGAAAATGTCTCCATATACATGCCTAGAGGCCAATCTGATGGAGGAAATTCCTCACTTGAGGTTCTCTTTTCCCAGTTGTGTCAAGTTGACAACCAAGATTAGTCACCACAAGTCCACCCTTTATCAGCTTGAAACACAAACACATCACTGTTAAGTCATAATATTTTCTTGTCTCCAAGATCTCATGTTCACATCACAGAATAAAATACAGTTCAACTTTAAAAGTCCCACGGTCTTTAAAAGTTCAACACTTTCCCTGTGGCAGGGGAGAATATAGGCCCCAGTGGGAAGCCACCACAATTGCTTTGTTGGATGTGATGCACCTGCTAAAGTACCATCCAAGCATTTGTGTTTACACCCATAGGTTATTATAGCATCCACTGTTCAGATGTTTTTGCTTCTTGCTGTGTGTGTGTTTATAGTAGATGGAATCCCACTGAAATGGGCCAACAGCCCATGGAAAACTGACAATGCAGAGAAAGTTTAGAGCCTTGCCACAATAGGAGGAAGATTATCCCCCACCTACCACCCCCTCCAAGGCTCAGGGACTTTTGTGGAAGAGCTTGGTGGAAAGAATGTAAGCAACAGAGGAAAGGGTGGAGTGTTAACCGGAAGAGTCCTCCGACAACTATGCTGTCAAGCTAGTCACACCTCCTTCTCATGCTTACCAAGGAGTCCAGAGGGTAGTCAGTTACATCTCCCACCCAGTCAGTCGACCTTAGCTGCATGTGGGGGAGGGGCTAAGGATATATAAGCCAAGAATGCCAGGAAGCACCTCTCTCACCATTTTGTGTGGCTGTCAAGAAGTCACAGGATCTGTACTTGAGCGTGAACTTTCCAGTGCAGCCATAAATGTGAGGTGCCCACTCTTCTGTAAATAAACCCCCACCCTATGCTCTGTTAGCAAGCCAATAAAGTAGTTAGGATTTTCAAAAAAAAAAAAAAGAACAGATCTAATGGAAACTTTCATTATTCTACCAAAGTTGACCCCATGTTGGCAAATCCTTTGGTATTTGATTTTTTTTTTTTTTTGTCTTTTTGGGACAGAGTCTCCTTCTGACCCCAGCTGGCCTAGAGCTTGCTGGGTAGACCTGGCTGGCCTGGAGCCCCCAGAGATCAACTGGGCTCTGCCTCCCAAGTCCTGGGATTGAGGACATGTGTCACCACACCCAGCTTTAGTCTTTTATTTATTTTTTTTTATTTTATTTTTTTTCTGTGTATGAGCGTATTGCCTGCATGAATGTGAGTGCACCTGTGTCATGCAATGCCATGTCACCAGAAGGCTTCAGATTCCCCTGGAACTGGAGTTAAGGATGGTTCATAGCTGCTATGTGGGTGCTGGTAATAGAACCCAGATCCTCTGCAAGAGCAGTCAGTGCTCTCAACTGCTGAGCCATCTCTCCAGCCCCTAGTCTTTATTATCCCTACTTTTCCACCCTTAAACTTCATTGAATATATATAATTATGTAACCTCCTTCAAGTCATTTCTGGAAAATTGTGTTAAAAATTGCCTCTCTTTGGAATAATAAAAATATTCTTTAAAAAATTCAACACTTTAAAAGTCAAAGGTCTCTTTAAAAATCAAAATTCTCCTAATTGTTGGCACTTAAAAAATTTTGTTTGTATTTTTGAGACGTGGTCTCCCTGTAGCCCCACCTGGCCTGAAACTTACTATGTAAACCATGGTAGCCTCAAACTCACAGAAATCCACCTGCTGCTACCTCCCAAGTGCTGGGATTAAAGGTATGAGCCACCACATCTGGCCTTTATAAAAAAATGTTTTTAAAGTTATATTCTTTCTTTTTCCAAGAGAGATGAACCAGGGCTCAGTTATACTCAAATCAGATTGAGGCAAAACCAAGATCGAACAGTGTAAAAGCAATATCTGACATTTGGAACTCATCAATGATCTGGGTTCTGAAGGTCTTGGGCAGTCCCACTTCTCAGGTTCTGCCATCTGCAGTACACACAGCTTATCTAGTAGGTTCAGGCTAGTTTCATACCTGCTACTATCCTTGGCAGACATCTCACTGGTATTTCTAATATTTGGGGTCTCCACTGCAAGTGTGTCCTAGTTTGTTTCTTCATTGCTGTGACAAAATACTCTGACCAATACCAACTTGGGGAGGAAAGGGTTTATTACATCTCCCAGGTCACAGTTCATCAGGGAGCCCAAGGTAGGAACTCAGGGCAGGAAGCTGGAGGCACGAGCTGAAGCACAGGCCATGGAGGAACACTGCTTACTGACTTGGTCCTCTTGCTTGTGCTCAACCTGCCTTCTTATACAATACAGGACCACCTGCCCAGTGGTGGCACTGCCCAGAGTGGGCTGGGCCCTCACACATCACTCAACTAATCAAGAAAATGTTCCACAGTCATGGCCACAGGCCAGTCCAATGAAGGAAATTCCCCAATTGAGGCTCCTTCAACCCAGGTGTGTCAAGTTGACACTAAAGCTATCCAGCAAAAAATGAGACTGGATCATACCAATAGGCTACCCTGGCCTCTCTTGAGGGACTCGTATCCTGACACATGGTGTCATGCCTCAACTTCTCTCTATGACCTCTTCAGTCTTGTAGCATTCATGTCACCAAAACCACTATCACCTGGGAGACTCTTACACATTACCAAGTTTAGCTTCCAGCTTGAGATGTAGCTTTCCTCCTGCCCCAATCACAGCTTCTGTGTGATGATCCTGAGGAAATACTTCCCAGAAGATTTCACCTCAGTGATGCTGGTTTCTATTAGTCACAGCTGATTTTTCAGCTCCAGCTAACCAGCATCCATTGTCCCAGTAAAGCAAAGGTTTCATTTCCACAAACTCTCAATCTAAAATATCACATAAACAGCCCACATAGTCTTTGAGGTACTCTCAAACATCCCTCTGAAACTTCACAAGCCAGACTTCCATTGTCTACCTTTTTCAGTCCTTCATATTGTCCAAGCTCCCATAGAACAGGCCATTAAGCTCTGAGCACTAATGGATTTTCTAGCCCAAAGCTCCACAGTCTTCCCCAAAACAACATGGTCATGTCCATCACAGCAGAACCCCACTATCTAGTACCAATTTCTGTTCTAGTTTGCTTTTCTGTGACTATGATAAATACCATGACCAAAAGTAATTTGGGAAGAAAAGGGTTTATTTCAGCTATTTCACCGAGGGAGCCAGTGTAGGAACTTGAAGTAGAAACCATGGAGGAACACTGCTTACTGGCTTGCTCCCAGGCTCTCATTCAGTTAACTTTCTTATACAGCCCAGGTCCATCTGCCTAAAGATGATACTGCCCACAGTGAGCCAGGCCCTTCTATATCAATTAGCAATCAAGAAAATGCCCACATACAGGGTTGGAGACATGGTTAAGTGCACTGGTTGCTCTTGCAGAGGACCCAGGTTCAGTTTCCAGCACCCACAGGCTAAAAACCTTCCTTAACAGCAGTTCCAGGGGAATCCAATGTTCTCTTCTGACCTCCACGGACATTGCATGACACAGGTGCACTTATATACATGCAGGCAATACACTCATACACAAAAAAAGTAAAAATAATAGCTAACATATTAAGAAAAGAAAAGCCGACCTACATGCCCACAGATCAATCTGATGGAGATAATGCCTCAATTGAAGTTCCCTCTTCTGAGGTGTGGCAAACTGACAACCAATATTAGGCATCATACTACCTGTAAGTGAGATGGTTTTCTAAGAAACCAGTATTTTTACAGATAAAATTATAAAGACTTAGAATTTGATGACATAAAGGAAAAATTCTGATTGGCTGAGGAGATGGCTCAATTAATAAAGCACTTGCCATGCAAGCACCTGAATTTGATCCCCCAGAAACCACATAAAAAACACGGCATGGAGGCATGCTCCTGTAATCCCAGCGATAGGGAAACAGAGACAGGCAGATTCCTAAGGGACTCTCTGGCCAGTCAGTCTAGCCAAGAGCTTCCAGTTCAGTGAGAGACCCTAATCTAAAAAAAAAATAAAGGTGGCTCATGATTGAGGCAAACACCCAACATTGATCTCTGGCCTACGCACACACACACACACACACACACACACACCCAGGCACGCAGGCACCCATGCATGCATGCATGCACACTGTTCCCGGGGTAATGTTTTGCTGTTGTTATACCTAGGGTGAATACCTAGGGTTTCCATCCTTTCATCTGAACAGTTGTTCATTCAAATACAATGCTGCACTGAATTCACAATGGATTGCAAGGGAAGCAAAACTTCACCTCTAACCTCTTAGGACTGCTGATTGGACATTCAAATTTAATTTAATAAATTTAATTGGACAGATTATCCAAAGAAAAACACATAGTTTTACCTGTACACAGGAAAACCTCAGAAAGAAATGAAGTCCCGAAAGCAGCAAAGCCCAAGGGATATGTTCTAGTTGAGGAAAGAAAAATGCAAAGTCATGATGAGACAAAAGGACTGGGGCTGGGCAGTTAATCTTGGAGAAGTGCCAAGGAAGAGAAGGGTTAGGTAAACAGGGTCTGTTGTACAGGTTCCCCTGGCCTCGGTGTCCCCTCTCCAGGCATAAGAATGTATCCTCTCCACTGGTGCCAGAGGACAACTTCCGTGCAGAAGTCTCATCTGCTTACAGGAAGAAAGGAAAGTTGGAAGGGGCTTCCTGCTTGTACGGTTTTTCAAGTACCTTTGAAGTAAAAAGAAAAACCCTGTACCAAACTGGTATCTTTGGTAACATTTTGCCACCCATCAGAGGTATTAAAAAAGCTGAGACGTACATTCACCTGTTTCAGTGCCTGGCCCACCCTTCCAACAATGGATGGGTTTGATGCCTATAGACCATCCATGCTTCCTTCTTAGACAAAAATGCCTTGAGGAAACTCCTGGTTCCCAGAGCAACTCATCTCACTTTATACACACAAATGGACCATAAGAAATGCGTCCAGAGTATTCTTATGTCTCCCATCCCTTGAAAAAGGAATGATGGTGCATTCTTATAATCCCAGTACTCAGGAAGCTGAGTCTGGAGGATCACAAGATCAAGGCCAGCCTGGCCTATAGAATGAGACTCTTGTCTCAATTTTTTAAAAATTATAAAAAATGCTTCCAAAAGGAGACTTTTTTATTGAGGAGTGCCAGGGACTATGCCCTTCTAAAGAGGATGCGAAAATGAAAATGCTCTGTTATTTCCTCTTTGATGATCTCAAAACCTATGATAAATGTTTTCAGTTATCCATAGGTACTCTTCACCTGGAAACCACCTCAGCATGCATGGGCTTTTGCTAAAGTAGGTGGTAATCATCCACAGAGGGAATAAATCCATCTTTTACTGGCCAGACTACCTATTCTTTATTAGAATATCAGAATGTGATGTTCCACTGTCACACTTGTACACTCAGTATTACAGGAGCAAAAAGCCCCTCAAGAGAAATCTGGTCAAGAGGATAAGAGTCTGTAGCCTGCATGAAGACCCTACTTTACAGTTTTGCTGGTTAATCATCTGGTCACAGGAGCACCCCAGGAAGGTGGGTTTACCTTAAGTAAATACATGGGCAAAATAGTGTTTTAATGAAATGGTGAACTTTTCCTGCTCAGCTCCCCAAGCCCTGGCACAGTGCTTCTAGACCAGGGTCACAGACATGTGGCTCTCCATTAATCTTGCCCGTTTCCTGAGTTCTTCAGAAAAGCATAATCTCTCCTTTTCATATGCCTTCTCTAATGCTTTGGGCTGCCTCAGCATCTTAGATTTCTTTACTTTTCCTCTAAAGCTCCCCTGCCCCACCCTATGTGGCTGCTAGTGTCTGACTTCTATGCCAGCTCTAAACCCACATGACTTTATGACTTTTTTCTTTTCCTCCTCCAGGCAGCTGCTGAGATTTATGATGTGCCTGTCCTGAGGATCTTTCCTTAAATTCTAATAAAATTGTTAGAGTCCATTCTTAAATCTCTTTATGAATGAGACTAAGAACCCCAAAGGGGGACCCTGTTTTCCCCTGTATCATTAACTCCTTCAAAGGTTCTAATATAATTATTTGGAAATTCCTCTTAATTTAGATTCATCTTCCCCAAATGGGAATCGCTACTGTCTTCGAATATGAGCAACTATTTATTATATAGTACAATCCCTTTGCTACCAAATCATTGTAATTTATTTGACTTTTCCTTGCCCTTTGATGTTAGAAGGTCAGTGTTTAAACTCCTTCTTAAATTCTCTCCAATTCTGCAGGTTCCTGGTCTCTAAAACCTTGAGAAAATACCATCTAGATTTTCACAACTTCACATTATGTCCCAGACTCATTAGTGTAAAGAACTGTGACCCAGCCTGAAAAGAGTTCAGTCCTTTGCAGCCTGGAAGGGATGAAAGGGGTTTCTCTAGCAACCCAATTTACATAACAACAGAGAGGTAAATGGTAGCATCTAAATCTGACTCAAACTGTGATAGAGTCAAGAATGTACCACCACAGGTGCATGGTGTCTACACAGCCTGAACTCCTTTCCCAGCTAATTTTTCCCAGTTCTGCTTCTGTAAACTACTTTCCAGCAAAGTTAATTTCCTTACATTGAGTCAGTTTTAAATTCAGTGTTTAAATCTTTTAACCTGATGGGTGATTAACATTTTGCAAAAAATTAGTATCTACTCACAGATATTTGACATGTTAGCTATTTAATTTTTAAAATACTTTATTTTTATTTATTTATTATTTAAAAACATTTATTCGGCATCATGATCAGATTATTACATTTAGCAATAAACAGCATGAATGAAAAATAAAGTCTACATCAAAACCCTTTGTTGGGCCGGCCATGGTAGTGCACGCCTTTAATCCCAGCACTTGGGAGGCGGAGGCAGGCAGATCTCTGGGAGTTCAAGGCCAGCCTGGTTTACATAATAAGTTCCAGGATAGCTGGGGCTACAGGGAGACCCTGTCTCAAAAAAGATCAAAAAGAAAAAACTAAAAAGCCTTTGCTGAAATGCTTTATGTTTTCCACAGAAACTAAAATAACCTGTTATAACCTGAGTCACAAATGCAGTCCTGGAGTTCTTTGCCCATACACCTGAGTATTGTCTGAAACGTGTTTGCTTCATAGCAGCTCGGCCCTGCCACCCCTGTTTGGCTGAGTTCCTAAATTTGTTGTAATCTGTAGCTTCCTGTACCTTCTCTGGCTCTCCTCTCCTACTAAGCTTTGTTTTCTGACAGTAATTAGAACCTTCTGCCACTGCCACAGCTACTGCTGCTGCTGGGACCACCAGAGCCACCTGAGTTTCCTAGTTTAACAAAGTATTGGCCTCCACCTCCATAAGGGCCAGAGCTTCTGCTGCCAAAGTTTCCCTCCTTCACAGGTCCAAAATATGAAAACTGATTGTTGTAATTGCCAAAATCATTGCAGCTTCCACTACCACCGCCAAAACTGTCTCCACCTCCTCCATTGTTGTCATAGCTGCAGTCCCGGCAACAGCCACGCCCCGTTACCATAGCTCTGTCTACCACTTCAATAGCCTCTGCTTCCTCCAGAATGACCAGGACTGCCTCCTCCATAACCACCATCACTATCAAATCTGTTATAGCCGCTCCCACTGCCACCGTTTCCAAGACCTCTGTAGCTGTCACCAAAGCCACCGTGACCACTGAAGTTTCCTCCACAACCAAAATTGTCATTCTACCTCCACGACCACCACCAAAGTTTCCAGAACCACTTAGACATCTTTGGCTAGCCATCTCTTGGTTTCCTTACTTCACAGTTGTGCCCATTCACAGTATGGATTCCTGAATGACAATCTTACCCACAGAATCAGGGAGTGAGAAATACGTAGAAATAAGCTAATCAATTTGTCATGTGACTTAAGAAACAAAGGATGAGAACGAGCTGTTACCTTCCCTCACAGGTCTGTGAATGAGTATTTTGCTTCCTTAGACACCCCTCTGCTTCCCATAGAACAGACTCATGGCCCTTGACTACACAATTTCAAGAGCTAAAACACATGAACTCTCTAGTTGTCCATGCTTTTCCCTTCAGTGTTTGCTCAGAGTTGCCCATGAAATGAGATGGCTCGTGTAAAGCTTCAAAGAAGGAAACTCATTTTTAAAAATTCTAGTGGATAGGTCTGTGTATTCTTTTATCCTATTGGAGGGGTCCCCAAACGGTATTGCTTGACTTGAATATTAAATGCCGTTAACATGGAACTGGAGCTATGGCTCAGTTGTTAAGAGTATTGGCTGTTGCTCTTGCAGAGTACTTGGGTTCAGTTCACAGTACCCACATGTCGACTAACAATCATCTGTAATTCCAGTTCCAGGGGACCTAACGCCCTTTTTCTACCTCCACAGGCATTGTATGACATGGGTGCACTTACATACATGCAGGCAAAACACTCATACACATAAAGTAAAAATAAATGTAATTTAATTTAAAATCTTCTTTTAAAATGACATTAACATAAAATATTTGTTTTATACTGACTGCTCATACCTGTCAAATTCCATACCGATGTTTTAATCTTTCCTCAAAGAAAATTTTTACTACCACTAATCATGGAAACCATATTTGAAAAAGTTCCTTTTCCAAGAAAATTGCATTTATTCATTACTTTTCCCAATTCAACTCATCAAATACACTAGTATCCACCTATCAGAGCTTTTGATGAGTGAGAGATGCTCATAAATCTATAATAAACTGATAAAAATGCAACTAGGAACAAAGAATCTTTTTTTTTGTTTGTTGGTTTTTAGTGCTCAGAATAGAACCCTAGACTCCACAAGTGCTAGGCACGTGCTCTACCACTGAGCTGGAAGCCCCCGTCCAAGGGCAGGTCATCTTGATATTTAGTTAACCCTCAGCTTTATTGTAAGTCAACAGCAACGTGGATTTGCAGTTACTTCCTTTAGAGAATACTAAATATGAAAAGATTCTCAGCGTTGAACCTTTCTTCAGAAGATTCCCTTAGATCATTTTCCCACCTGGCATTTCCTAAGACCCCAGCACAACATCCATGAAAGACAAGAAATACAGAGCCGTATCCTCCAGAAGCCAAACTGCACCTAATTCAGTTAATCCGGAAGCTATGCTGCAGTTGGAGTTTTACCCTCGTTCATGAGGAGGGAGTATAAATTTATTGCTTTTTCTTCTCTAGTTGCTCCTTAATGAAAGATTGTGGGGCAGTTTGGCAACCATGATTTCAGTCAGCCTTTTATCTGACTCTCTTTCTTTCCTCCGTCCCAGAGTTACTCCCCAAATCTGAACAGTCTGAATGGAGTCTGCTTTCCATGGCCTCGCCCCTCCTGTCATTTTGCCACAGAACAGGGGTTTTCATGGATTTATTACAAAGTGGGAATTCTGGCAGGACTGACGCTAATGTTTTAATGCACCAAATACATGGAATTATACAAATGTCTCCACTGATTTACAAGGGGACAACTAATTTTGGACATTTTCAGAGACATCCAGAATCTGGTGGAGTGGAGGTTGGGAAACGGACACAGCTAAAAGAGAAAAGAGGACTTCTTTGTGTCCAAGAGAGAAAGTTATCTTAATAGAAGACAAATTGGACTCTCAGCACCTGAGAGCAGCACTATGTATGTGGATGCTTGCACCCACAAACGTGCATACACATGAATGCGCACAGATAAAAATAAAAATACATAATAAAGAGCTTTTTAAAAAGTGGTTTTCCAAGAGGGGGATTTAGTAATTTTCAGGTGTTGGGGAAAAAAGAAAAGGGGGACTATGCATGTATAATGTCTGTTCTACTTTATGGATTGAGAAACAGTGTAGATTTAAAAACAAAGTCCACTATTTTTCACCAGTGAGTGCTTCCCTCTGTCTGGTGCCATGTACATGGCCCTTATCAGCATGGGGCCAAAAGAATCAGTGGTTCTGGAAAGACAACACTCAGCTTTGATTGTTCCCAGGCAAGCACAGCTTTAGCTTTTAAAAAAAAATAAGCAAATTACTCTTGCAAGAAATCAGGACTTCCTGTTGATGCCCCCATCCTGTGGACACTGCCGTTTATCAGGTCTGGATAGCGCTCAACCTCGACTGTTGAAACTGTGTCCTGACTCCTCTCTGCTCACAATGTGGTGGAGGACCAGCTGCCTCAGCATCAGGGGAGAGGCCCTTCATGCTTGGGCAGAGTAACTTTTTAACATGGTGCACAGATAAATCACTGAACATGACATTTGCAGAAGCTGTGTCCTAATCCAGGTCCCTTCATAAGTGCCTCTATCTTCTTTAGGTCTTTCTCACAGTTTATCTACACCTATACTAAACAACTATATTCTGTGATTTACATCCATAGTCCCAATGCTTCTGGGCTCCATAGTGTTATTATGTTAACAAAATTATAGCCATCTTGCTATTATCACACCTAATAGAGTCATCATGTACAACACGTGTTTCTCTCCAGAACAAGTGACTTGGGTTCTATCTTTATTAACCCTGCTTGCTTCTTCAACCCAGGTGACCTTTGTCCATTCAGAGATGACAACCTGGAAATTTCCTGCCCAGGACTCCTGCCCAGGGTTGGGGAGGTGTCTCAATATTCTGATTTCTGAGAGGCCAGGGCACACCATTCTTCTAAAGAGTGAATCAGTATTGATTAATGTTCTCCAGTCCCCTCCCCCACCTTTTTTTTTGTTTTTAATGTTAGGGTGGAACTTAAGACCTTTGCTCACTAAGCAGTAGGCAAGCATCTTACCACTGAGCTACACACATCTGCCGCACCTCTCTGTTTTTAAGCAGGCTTTCCTCTAGTCATTTGCTCTCATGCCTCATGACACCCACATTTTGCCTTTCCTTAATCCTTCTCCTGCCTTACCTGCTCAAGATTGATTCCATGGAACTGAAAATAGCTCAAGTGTTGCTAATGAATCCTGAACTGGAAAAACTTAGATTTGATTTTCAGTAATTTGGATCAGGTTTTTTTTAATCATTCCATTCTCAGACTTAACTACATTCCATTAATTATTACATTGGTAGTGATAAATCCCGCCAGGCCTTGTCCCCCTCAGGGCAAATCCATTGAGCTAAAGGTGGGCTCTCCACTGAGACCCATTTAAAGGAAAAGAGTATTAACATCGAAATGGATTTTTAAACATAAAACAGCATATTTATTAACAGCAAATTAATTCTATACAGAGATGTATACGTTGCTGAAAAAATATTGCCAACCAAATTCCAGAAGTGCTGTGATGAAGAGAAGCAAATAATCAACTTACTATGGGAGTGAACATGGGGGCTAGGTGTTATAGGTTGGAGATTGAAAAAAAAAAAAAAATCACCAGCACCACTTTAAGAAAAGTAGCAAGGTAAATTTTATTTTTCAACCAGCTGGGCTGTCTATCTTGAGAGTAGAAGCAGCCCTGATCATTTTCAAGCCAGAGTTTTTATAGGATTACAGAAATATTATCCAGACAGGACACTTGTGAACCAATCAGGTTTGTACAACATAGCAGAACTTTGACTCTATTAATCAACAACCAATCATTATACAGACAAGTGATACAGTCATATAACTTGGCAATCAACTTT
>NW_008337446.1:1008747-1059463 GCF_000622305.1 Nannospalax galili
CAATAGCAGGCTGGTCTTATACTTTGTGTCAAGGTGACCTAAAATAGCAAGCGAGTTACAGAAGTGGAAACAAGCAGTTAGCCAGATGTAGAATGTCTGAGATTAGCATGTTCCACTGGTTTGTGATTGAACTATTTCTTAGAACTCAAGGCTTTTGTCTCTTTTTAAATATTTCCCATAAGTGAAAAGAGGTTACTTTCTGAGCAAGATGGAGTAATTTAGGTTAAGTTGCTAATATAGTTCACTGGGGAGTAGAATGCTACACTGAAATTTCCAATGATAATGCCAACATGTATTACCAATTTATCATGTTTCTGTTACTCATAAAAAACTATTTCTTAGAACTCAAGGCTTTTGTCTCTTTTTAAATATTTCCCATAAGTGAAAAGAGGTTACTTTCTGAGCAAGATGGAGTAATTTAGGTTAAGTTGCTAATATAGTTCACTGGGGAGTAGAATGCTACACTGAAATTTCCAATGATAATGCCAACATGTATTACCAATTTATCATGTTTCTGTTACTCATAAAAACAATCCTGTGATGTGGGTCTGATTGTGGCCATCTTCAGTTTGCATAGCTTACCCCCAGCTGACACAGCCATCTGGCAGTAAACTTGAGACAAACTTGTCCTGTATCCCAGCCAAGAGCCCTGGACTCTGGCTGCTGTGCATCGAGATTTTGCTCTGAAGACTGGGACTCCTTGCATATCCTCTCCTACCTTTGGAAAGCTGCATTGTCTTCCTCATGCAAACATTTCTGTCTTGAGTACTTGTTTATTTTCTTACAAAAAGAGACCTGAGCTGGTAAGAACAGTAAAACTTTAATTATCATATAGCACAGGTATTCCTCTAACCCCTCGAGCATTTTAAAGATGAGGTTTGGCACAACCACACAGTGAGTAAAAATATATCAAGGGCAGACTGTTTCCTTGTGAAAGAGTGCCTTTCGAAATAAAAAGTCATATCACCTGGCCAGTTAGCTCAGTTTGATCACGAGACTCACAATACAAATGAAAAGTTGGGATAGTCATTCAGGTGAAAGTCTTATTTCTGTTGCAGTCTGTTTAGAGGACAACAGTGAGAGAATGAGCCCACAAATCCCTGCCTGTAGCATCATTCCTGATTCAACAAACACTAATTAAGATGCCTTTGCTTTCACAGCAGTGGGACTTTTTGCCATTAAGTATATTCCATCAACCATCAACCAGACTGTGCCCCACAGAGAAAATAACTGCCTACCTGAGGGGGTGGGACAGCCAGAAGACAAGGAGATTAAATCATCAAAACACAGCTGCCAGTGAATAGAATTATTGGAAGTGATAGTTGGGCACCAAAAGAAATACTACTACTACTAACTACTACTACTACTACTACTACTACTACTATTACTACTACTTAATAATAATAATAATAATACATAATAATAATAATAATAATAATAATAAACCTCAAGCCCCAGAATCCTGCAGCTTAAAATGTGATTGACAAATTGAAAAATTTAGTAGTGGCCTAGAAAATCAAAAACATCCCAAAGAACAGAGAAAAAAAGTATGAGGAAAGAGTAAGAGACTTGGTAGATCCAGGCAACGATGTATGAAAAATGAATGCTTCTGCAGGCTGGGCATTGGCCATAAAGGTGTGATTACAGCAGGTGTGTTAGGGTGAGACTCATATTCATGCTATTGTGAATCAAATGACAAAATGTCAATGAAATAAAATAGCATTCTCAAAATGTAGGAAGAACAATCAGATGAAGTAAGAATAATAAAATATTGGTAATTGTTACATCCAGATAATGGTGCGAGGAAGTTCATTACTCTGGCATAAGAAATCCAGTTAAAAGAAAGTGGCAAAGGAGGGTGGGAAACTGAGGCCAGTGGCAGCATGTGAGCCGATGTTCTGAAGTCCCAACTCCACCAAAACAGAGCTGATGTTGTTATAACTGTAATATATTGGAACATAGTAGAAAGTAAAGGAAACATTTACGAACATAGGCTACATATGTAATCCCAAGTACTTGGGAGGGTGAGGCAAGGGGATTTCTTGAATCCCAGAGTTCAGTGCTAGGCTGGGTATCATCGTAAAATCATGCCAGTTTCCCCCCACCCCCAATGAATCAAAGTCAACAGTGAAAGACCACAAAAATGGAAAAGTACAACCAAAGAACCTGAAGATATTTAATAATAAGTATAAGTAATGATGGATCTTTTATCTACAACATGTACATGTTTCTACTTTTTATTAGGAAAATTTGCACACACCCCAAATCAGTTAAGGAGCCTACAAACACTTAATAGAAAGCAAAGCTGTGATAGCAAATAAACATTTGTGTGGAAAAAAAATTTCAACTGTCTTAATAATTATGAAAAATCAAGTTAAAATGACATTAGCCTATCAATTTCTAATTTAGACTATTCTATAATTTTGGAAAAATTGAGAAAATAGACAATATTAATTGTTGGTAGGATGGGAAGCAACAGAAAATCTTAAACACTAACAGGAAAGCATGATGTGAGCCAGGTAAAACCTTTCTAGAAAACATGTAGCATTGTCTAGTAGAGCTGAACCATAAATAATGTTATTGGGTAAAAATACAAAGAAAAGTGGTAGAAACAGAGATTATTACCTGTGTGACCTTAGTTGTTCAATATCTTGAGATTCGATTTCTGTATTTGGAAAATTAGGTTAACAATGATACATTCAAGGGAATTTATTTGAGGCTACAATAACATATTCAAAGTACTTAGTACAGTAACCACAATATACAACACATATTCAATAAATATTTTTAAGCCTTAAATTGGACTGAGTTGAAGGCATTCTACCATTATATTAAGTTGTTGGGTTTTTGACATATGTGTAGTCTTTTAACATTAAATGACCAATTAAATTTACTTTCAGAGTGTTTCAGATATACATAAAGACTCTCCTAAGGAATATGATTCATCTACAAAAGCAACATTATCAGTCACTACATTCTTGATGCTGATAAAGGCAACACTAATCTATTCTGTTAGAAATCAGTACTACTATGGGACTTTCTTCTAAACTACTGAACTTTGGACTTTTAAAGATAATTGATTTCTCCATGTATAGATAAGGAGATCAGAAGCAACTCCCATGTCTCTTGAGTCCAAACAAGCTGTCTGATACGCTTCACTGCTGATCACAGGAGATGACTTATCCATCATTTCAGAGGTGATATACAGAGAGGGAACCGGAGATAATATCCTACAATGACCTTGTCTACTGGGGACTAGAGCACCCAGGTGCATCTGTAATGATCTCATCCAACAACTCTCCTATCGCCTCCCACCACCACACAGATTCCAAGAAGATGCCTGAAGGATGTCTTGACGCTACCAGACACAATCAGTGGCCAACACCTGAAAGAACTGAGTTATCAGGACGTTTGATTTTCATGTTTATCTTTCAACCCAGAGCTGCTATCTCCTGAGCACCAAGATAAGAAATGGACATTCCAGTCTGTCTTTTTCTAAAATTTATTTTTACTTATGCATATGTGTTGTGCCTGCTTGTCTAAATGTGCACCCTGTGCATGCAGTGCCCATGGATGCCAGACGACAACATCTGGAGTTAAAGATGGTTGTAAGCTACCAAAATCCAGGATCTCTATAAAAACAGCAAGTGCTCTTAACTGCTGAGCCATCTCTTCAGTCCCTGTTCATTGTCTTTTATAAAGGAGATTGGATTCGACTTTCCTCTAGTGACAAAACGGCTTTTAACACTTCAATTCTACAGTGACAAGAACCTAAAAACCACTTCATTGTGTACTGAAGCGGCTTACTCTCTCCTCTTATAAGCATTCAGTACTTTTGACAAGCAGGACCTGAACTTGTGGATTCTTTTTTATTTATTTTCCAGAATCTGACCATACCTGTCCAAGAGGATGTTGGGCACATCATCTCCAGTAAGATTCCAGCTGACCTCTACCACAGGTCCACAGTAAATGATGGAAATCAGTAGGAACACTCTGCCACTGACCAATGCCCCCCAGTAATCAACAGGTCAGTTTTGGTCTCCATTTGGTCTTCAGTCACCAGTTCAATTTTCTAAGCCAGATAAGCCTACAATGCTTTTAGGGAAGGAAAGGATTGGAACAGTATCATTAAACT
This sequence comes from Nannospalax galili, assembly GCF_000622305.1. Classification (NCBI taxonomy): domain Eukaryota; kingdom Metazoa; phylum Chordata; class Mammalia; order Rodentia; family Spalacidae; genus Nannospalax; species Nannospalax galili. The sequence continues at coordinate 1,012,883 of NW_008337446.1, forward strand.
ACTTAAGAATTAGGGTAATTTTAGGGGTGTCCCAGAGACCTTCAAAATAATACAGGTTTTTTTTTTCCATTTCTCTTGGTCGCCCACCAGAATTTGATGGTGAAACCCTACTGCATGTCACAGGACATGGAGAAATCAAGTTGATACTAACCAGGAAGATTCCTCCTTGATGTCTAGCTTTTATAGTATCAGAAGGTGCTATATAGGTTGCTAGGGGGTCTTACCCAGCTGTGAACCCTGTGAACTACAATAATGACCAGCCTGGCAAGATATGCCCATGGGTACAATAGTGACTTGAATGTTATGGAGGTAACCAACCACTTTCGTGTTGACTTTAAGGCCTGTTCCACAAGAGGAAATGAATGTCTGATACTATAAATCTGGCCAAGAACTTGTGATTACGGAGCTCACAGGCACCAGGGGTGAACCTAGTACTACTATTCTGCTAAATGGGCATAATATCAAACTTTTATCTTAATTTATATCTCCATACCCATAGATTAGTGTAGCTCTCAGATCTCATCAGAGAAGTTTCTTTGTAGTGGATGGTGGTTAATAGAGAAACTCACAACTGACCAAAGTGCAGAGAATATGTGTTAGTGAAAAACTCAGTCACAAATGGGACATCTATATCACCCTCCCACCAAGGCTCAGGGACCATCTCAGAAGAGGTGCAGGAATGATTGTAAGGTCAGAGATCAGGGAGGACTGGAGTGAAACAGTGTCTGCTGGACAAGACAGGACTTCTGTGCGCGTGAACTCACAGCAGCTGTGGTTGCCTGTACAAGATTTGCACAAGATCATGCCAGTCAACATTCTAGCAAGGAGTGGGAACTAACTCCTCCTAACTGAAGAGCTACTGACAGTTGATGGCTTCTAGGAGAGGGAGAGTCAGTTTTTTCTCTAAGAGTATGGTCCCCGGTAAGTGGACCACACTCCAGCGAATGACCCCACACCCATGAGTTATAAGGGCAGCACAAACTGGAGTTTGTGGGTTATTTTTTAAAAGGTCACAAATTTGGAGGAAGGAGATAGGGGGTAGATCTGGGAGGAGTTAGAGGTAGGAAGAGGAGGTGCATAGGATCAAAATAAATTGTATGAAATTCATTAACAAAAATATGTATTAATAAAAAGAATTAGGGAAATTCCAAACACTCCCAAGTGCTAAGGTTTCTGAAGCATCCATCTTCTTGCTCAGAGAACAATCCCCTACCCCTGGGGAGGGGACAGACTAGAAGGTTCAGAAAATTAATTTGGACAGGAAGCCAACCTGACATTTTTAAAGGGATCAGGATGAGACACAATATTTCTTATGACAAGGTCCAAGGGCTTCTTCAGTCACTGTCCAGTATCAATTCCTGGTGAGAAGCCTAATATAGGAGCAAACACAGCGACTTGAGGACACATGAAGTTTTAATACTCACCAGTGACCACCAACTGCCTCTCACGATAAAAAGCATTTTTATATAGATTGTGTCATTTGATCCTTATAGTCTATGAAAGCCATTAGTGCTGTTTGCCAAATTCTCCTCTGTCTCTTCTTTTAACCATGACTGAATTGCACTAACTGCCTACCTTATATTTAGAAAGGGAGTGTGTAATGTTGGCCAATGAGTTGAGAACAACAACAATAAAAATGATGTGGATCACTTTCAGTTTAAATGATTTTTCATAATTCCAGTGCAAACAGCAACATGCAAGATAGGAGCAGTTCTATCAGCCTGGGTCTTTGAGTAAGCTGTGATAAGCAGAGCAGAGGTCCATAACAACTGACAACGGATAAAGTATTAGTCAGTTCTCTGCCACTACTATAAAATACCTAGGATAATGAAATTATAAAGAGAAAAGGTTTGCTTTGACTAATAGTTCCAGAGAGTCCAATCCACATTTGGGTAGAACCATTGCTCTCGGACCTGTATCAAGGCAGCACATCACAGCAGGAGTACATGGTAGAACAAAACCATTTACTACAAGGCCAAGAAGTAAAAATGAGATGACATAGAAGGGGCTGAGGTCCTACATCTTCACTGAAGGTACACATGCCCCAGTGCACTAACAGCCTCCCACTAGATCCCACCTGGTAAAGGTCCACATCACTCCCAGTAGCTTCCCCACAGGACCTTTGGATGATAGTCAATATCAATACCATAGCAGAAGTCAAGTAACAATAACAAAGGGACTGGGTTTTGACTTTTAAAAACTTGACTCTGTTACCATGGTAACCTTGCCTACCCCAATTTGCACTAGCTAGCTCCAAGAGGCCATCATTATAATTGCTTTATAGTTTCATGCCTTATTTATGCCACAAACATTTACCGAGTCCTACTCTCAGTAGGACTGAGAACCGTACCAGGAACTGTACCACAAGCATACAGAAGCAGAGAAGGCAGGCATTGTCTTTTGCATGAGATCTAGGGGCTACAGATACAAATGTGAAGTGGAGCAGGGTGTGGTGGCACACACCTTTAATCCCACCACTAGGGAGGCAGAGGCAGGCGGATCTCTGAGTTCAAGGCCAGCCTGGTCTACATAGTGAGTTCCAGGACAGCTGGGACTACAGAGAGACCCTGTTTCAAAAAGACATATATAATTTCAGTGGTTACTTTTGGAAGACTGTAGGAAATCAATTCACTGCATTTTTTCATCAAAGTAACATGACTTGTCAGCCTCCCCTGGGTCAGTTCCCACTGTAAAACACATACATTATCTACTTTACAAGATATTTTGAGATTTTTAAGATTTTCATTTGTGTGGGTGTGTGTTTGGGGGTGGTGGGGAGGTCTGGCACTTGAAGATCAGAAGATGGTGTCAGATTCCCTGGAGCTAGAGTTACAGGCAGTTATGAGTCATCTGATGTGGGTGCTGGGAACCAAACTTGGGTCCTCTGCAAGAGCAAAAAGTGCTCCTAACTGCTAAGCCATCTCTCCAGCCCCATACAAGCTGTTTTGAAATAATTAACAGTGCCTAAGCTAAAGAAGGAAAACTAACCAGCAATAAACCCTTTCATGGTTCATAAGAAAACTACTTTAGAAAAGAGAAGATAGCAGAAAATAAGAATTTAGATTTTCTGATGATTGATTGCCATTTTCACCCTACTTTTTATTCCAAACGTTTTGGTATTTGTGTTTAAATTGAATGATTGGTGCCTGTTTATAGCTCAGTTCCCCCACCCCCTACCCCCAACCAGACTAAAGGTTTATAACAAGTGGCCTGGGTTTCCCTTGGCAACAAACTGTCTCAGAGAGGTCCTTGTGTTTTTATAGGATGAGTATACTAAAGACAACAGCACTGTCCACACTGTCTACTGTTCAAACTCTCAGCAGCACTCTCAGAGAAGGGACTGATTTCATTTCTGTTTTCAAATTTGCTCAAAGGGATGAAGGTAGGGAAGAGAAAGAGGTCTCCAGAGAACTGAACAGCTTGAACAGAGGGAGTTGAGAAGGTAGAGGTATGCATAAGAGCGGAGTGTGCTGGCTCACGCCTGCATTCCCGGCACTGGCGTGGTTCAGACAGAGGGTTGCAAGTTCTAGGCCCACCTGGCCTACACAGTGAAAACATCCATGTCTCAAAAAAAAAAAAAATCAAAGAGGAAAGAGGTGAGTAGAAGGAAAAGAAAGAAGAGGAAGAAGAAGAGGAAGAGGAAGAGAAAGGCTGGAATGTATAGAACCCACAGCATCACTTTCCTCTGGGTGAATGCCTCCAGGCTTGAGCTAACGATTCAGGCTATGCCTAAGTGTAAGGGTGAGTTAGTTTAAAAGTTCTCCCCATCCTCTCAGTGTCAAACAGAAAGTGAAAAGAGAAAACTCACATAAAGGGTGTTTCCTTGAGATCATCATCACCCTCATCACCCTCTCGAAATAGTCCCTCAGCCCCACCGTGATGACATTTGGCTGTCTAGAAAACATGCAAAAGAGCTGTGAGTCTACCTAATCTTTAAGAGGTGAGTAATAATGGAAAAACAAATGTCAGGGCTGGGGATACAGATCCATGGTTGTATACTTCTCTAGCATGCATGAGGCCCTTGGTTCAATCCCCAGTACTAGGGGTAGAAAAGAAAAGAAATGTCAGAAACCCAAGCCTTGAGAAGTTAATCAAATACGGTGAGCTGTCAACAAATTCACCTGACAGCACAGGCCTTGGGAGGTAAAGGCAATGCTTTTAGTTTGGGGACATGTTGGATCATGGGCTCCTGTGGAGGACTGAGTTGGCTACAGGAGTTGATACTGAGAGGGCAAGTTTGGGTTGGAGACAAACATAGAGAGTGAGCTTTATTTTTTCTAATTAAAAATTTTTTTTCTATGTGTTGCGTGTTTTACCTGCATCGTGTAAGTGCACTGCATGCGTGCTATGCCTACAGAAGCCAGAAAGGAGCGTCAGATATCCTGGAACTATAGTTACAAATGGTGTGGCTGCTGGGTCCTCTGCAAGAGCAGTCAGTGCTTTAAACCACTGAGCTATCTCTCCAGCCCCAGGGAGTAATCTTTAACGGAATGGTAATTGAATCCCGAGAATACATGTAGTCCAGATTCTAGGTAATTGAGAGAGAAGTAGTAAGATAAGGTGACAACTGGTAGTTACTCAGAACCCAGAGCCTTGTCTTCAGTGCTGCTGTAAAAGAAACTGAGAAAAATAAAGAGGAACATTGGGGTGTTTCCTTATCTCCCATTTGTAGCTGTCAATGACTCAGATATGCCAATTCTACCAAGTATAACATAAAAATTAAGGTTATTAGTTTGACCAAAATTTGAACCCCACTGCCAGAATTTAATTTCTGAGCTTCAATATCTTCATCTATAAAATATATTGGTAATTGTCCTAGTTTGTTTCTTCATTGTTGCAACAAAACACTCTGATCACTACCAACTTGAGGGAGGAAAGGATTTATTTATCTTACATCTCCTGGATCACAGTTCGTTAGGGAGCCCAAGGTAGGAACTCAGGGCAGGAACCTGGAGGCAGGAGCTAGAGCACAGATCATGGAGGAATGCTGCTTACTGGCTTGCTCCCCTGGCCCCTGCTTAGCCTGCTTTCTTATGCAACACAGGCCCACCTGCTCAGAGGTGGCACCACCCACAGTGGCTGGGCCCTCCCACATCACTCAAGAAGATGTCCCAAAGACATGGCCACAGGCCAGTCCAATGGAGGCAATTCCCCAGCAGAGGCTCCCTCAACCCAGGTGTATCAAGTTGACACTAAAGCTATCCAGTACAATTGACCCACTGTCAACTTGACACACAAACATATCACTATTAAACCATAACTGTTCCAATTCTTGTCCCCAAGATATGATGTTAACATTAATATCACAACATAAGACAGTACAACCTTAAAAGTCCTACGGTCCTTTAAAAGATCCAAAAACTTAAAAGTCTCTTCTAAAAGTCTCTTAACTGTGGGTTTCTGTAGTATCCAAAACAAGTACTGTCCTATTTCCAAGGGAAGAATCAGGCACACCTAAGCAAAACCAAAGTCCAGCAAAGTAGCTCAAGGCTGGACCTCTGGGACTCACTCAAGATCTTCTGGGTTCTGAAGGGTTTTGGCAGTTGCACTTCTCTGACTCTGCAGTCCACAGCACACACAGCTCATCTTGGAGACCCAGGCCAGCTCCATTCCACACCTACTGCTGCCCTTGGTGGTCGTCTCATGGTCCTGGCATCTCTAAAAAGCTGGGGTCTCCACTGAAACTGCAGCCACACCTTCACCAATGGCCTGTTATGGCCCCTCGAGATGCAAAGCCTCAGATTTTCTCCATGACCCCTTCAATCCTGGGGTCTTCTTAAGCAACTGAAGCTGCACTCTTACCAATGGCTTTTCCTGGCCTCTCAGGGTGCCAGGCCACAGCTGCTCTGCAACCCCTTCGTGCTTTCAACACCAGAACCATGCAGGAGACTCTTACATATTACCAAGTCCTGCTTCCAGCTTGAGATGGAGGCTCGAGTCCCCTCTGTGTGCTGACCCTGAGGAAATACCTCCCAGAAGATTCCACCACAGTGATGCTGGTCTCTTGTTACTTACAGCTGATTTTTCAGCCCCAACTAACCAGCATCAGTTGTCCCAGTAAAGCAAAGGTTTTACTTCAGGTTCTGGTCTCTTCTTAATCACAGCTGATTCTTCAGCCCCAGCTGGCCAGAACCCACAGATTGTCAGTTCAAAATATCACACAAATAGCCCTGATAGTCTCTGTTTCTCTTTGAAGCTAGAAGCCTGTCCTGTGGCTTGCCTCTGTCTCCTTCCAGCTAGGTGGAGTGGAGGTGGCCTCCCGAGTAATCTTGGAAGTCAGGCACGGGATGACCAAGTCAACAAATACTGCCTCTGGGGTTCTTTCATGGCTGATACAAGCTCACCCTGAGAGCTGCTCTCTCATCTACTTTTGAGAGTGGGAAGTCATATACTGGGAGACTGATTTTTCACATTAGTTAGTTGCTCTAATGGGTTTTATTTTTCAGTGGCATAGCTCTTGGGAGTCCAGTGGGTAATCCAGTGGGATTACCCTCATGCCCTACTTCTGTTCTCCCTAAGTGGCAAACATTAAAGGATTCATAGTCTTTGTAAGGCTCCTTCTGGAAAGGGAGAAGTTGAGAGGTCTAACAGGCTGTCTACACCACAAGACATGCTGACACACACCATAGGGAGCAATGTAGCCGGAAAAATGCGGACAGGAGGTTGGAGTCAGCATGCTAGAGTACGGCGAGTAAGAGACTGCCAGTGGGGACATGCCAGAAAGACTTAAAAACACAGAAAGATTTTCACTTTTAAATGGCTTACATTGTAACAATATTAGCTCTCTTCCTCAAAATCTCAACAGATTTTTTAAAAAAGCAAGATGTCTAGCAAGGTACACAGTCTTATTACCACTTGCACACAGGAAGAAAACAATGGTGTACACAGGTGCATGCTGCTTCACATATAGAATGTCCTAAGGACATTGGCGACCATGGATAGCGATCAAAGAACTTGGGACAGAAGTAGAACCATGATTCTGTTTTCAATGCAAACTATTTCTTCTGGTTGAATTTTTTAAGCATGTGTTATTACTTTTATTGAAAAGCAGTAATAAATAGCAAATAAATAACCTATAAACCTTTTACTTTTCTTTCACTTTACAAAGTCTGCAACATGCATACACACACACACACACACACACACACACAAGCACACATGCACACATGCACTAGAGAATCAAGAGGGGATAAATAAAACTGGATGTACATTTTAAATCCACAAACTTTTCCCCAGAGTCTAGTTTTAGCAGGCCCTTCCTAAAGTTATAATTGGTTTTGCACACACATAAGCCTACAGGGAGGAAATGAGCTAGTCAGTAGACTGTCCTTGGGTGCCCTGGTGGTTATATTCCTTATTCTGAATTGATAGTCTCTTCTAGGGACTTCGATTATTACGTACCTTTTTTGCCTAAACAAAATAGTAGTATCATGAAACTTGAATCAAAAGACCAGCTCCTGACAGATGTCCCGTGGAGTCAGCTGGCCCCATTTGTACATGACATTTCCAGCTGGTCTGTCTAGAATATTCCACCCACTGTAAGGATAGTCACCATAGAAAAGAACTGAGTTTGGGCTTACTCAGGTGCCACTTCCTCCATCAACCCCTCCCTAGCCACCAAGGGTAGTCTTCCTCTTTGCCAGTGAATTCAACAGCCCATTTCCATGAAGGAGAGAAAGAAAGGAAATTTTTGTCCATCTCCCATGCTTCTGTTATCTTATTTGAGAGCCAAAATATTGACAAAGGACTTGTGAACCAAAACAAATAGAAACCAAATAGAAACACAAAAAAACAGAAGCCTGCACTATTTTAAAGGATGTGTCACTAAAGGTGATTTCATCAGCACTGGACTCCAGAGACATGATTTACACCAGTCAGTCAGCCTCCCTCGTGGTGGGAACTCATTTTTAATAAATGATAGCAAGTAGGTTTATTCCAACCTGTGACTGTGAGTCACTATATTTGAAGCCATGTGACGAACACCAACAGAAACTGACAGATGACCTTGGCCATGGGACTTTTTCCTTCAGGAAAAACCAAGTATATTTTCTGGCAGTGAGAGATATGTGGGCCTGTAAGCTGAGAGGGCCAGAGCCCACCATCACTGTGGCCCTTCCTCCTCACCTCAGCTTATGATTCAGCACACCTGGAAACGTGGTAGGAGGCAGTGCATTTGATTAGACTAAAACTGAGCTGCAGTGGGAGAGGAGGGTAAATTACTTTTTGAAAAAAGTGGTAGCTATGCAATTCTTGCTGTCGCTAAAAATACTGCAAATTAATAGGCTGAAAGCACCACAATTGCTTTTTTTCCCTTCAGATTCCTTTTTACTGTGACAGAACACCTTTCCCAAGAGTGAAATAAGGAGATGTTCAAAGGCACAGGGGGGAACCTGGGATGCACTGAGCTGTAGGCCAGGAAACCGACAGAGCAAGTCTGTGAGACAGTGCTAGAGTTACAGGGGTATCAACCCCCTGAGGCATGGGAGGAGCCTGGGTCAGCATGGGAGGAGCCTGGGACAGCATGGGAGGATCCTGATACAGCATGGGAGGAGCCTGGGTCAGCATGGGAGGAGCCTGGGACCGCATGGGAGGAACCTGGGACAGCCTTCCAGGGCGTTGGCAGGCAGCTGCCTCCTCTTTTCTGCTCTTCTCTCCCATCTGTTCTATACTTCTGCTTCTTGCTTGAAAGCACCATGAAACCAACCAGCATCACACTGGGAAGAAATGATAAATGTTTGGGGCTCAGAAAAAAATAAGAATGTCTGTTTCTCAGAGTTCGAAGAGGAAGGAGAAAATAAAGCTTAGACTTTTGAATGATAAGGAAGAAATTCCGGTCCCATACCTCACAAAATTAGGGAAAGGATGCAAAGTGTTCTGTCTCAAGGAGCAAAACCCCAAATATACTTCATTTTCACTCTTTTTTTTTTAATTTTAACCCCAAGTGACTGTATCTCTGTGTATGTTAGTAAGCATTTGTGTGTGTATGTGTGTACATATGTAATGTGTGTAAATATATAATGCTTGCTTATATAGATAATGAAATCTCTGGAAAAAATACCAAAGCAGCTGAACACACTGCTGTTTCATTGCTTGTTGTTTTGTTTTTAAAAAAATATTTTTATTTATTATTTTTATTTTATGTGTACAAGTGTATTGCCTGCATGTATGTAAGCACACCAGTGTCATGCAGTGCCTGCAGAGGTCGGAAGAGGGCAATGGATTTCCCTGGAACTGGAATTATGGACAGTTGTTAGCTGCCATGTGGGTGCTGGGAATCAAACCCAGGTCCTCTACAAGAGCAGCCAGTGCTCTTAACCACTGAGCCATCTCTCCAGCCCCATGTTCTTGTTTTTTGAGGCAGGGTCTCCCTGTCCATAGCCCTAGCTGGGCTGGGACTTACTATGTAGACTAGACTGCCCTCCATCTCACAGAGATCCATCTGTCTCTGCCTCCTGAGTACTGGGACTAAAGACATGTACCACCACACCCAGCTAAAATTGCTGTTCAGGGAGAGAATGGCCTGTGTTTTCTGAATGTTGGAAGGTAAACATATGTATTACCCACTGACTCTCTGTGAGTAAAATTCATAGAAACAATGATTCTCAACTAATGATTAGTCTTATAAATAGAATTACACATGAATACAATGTAGCTTAAGTTCTCAGTGAGTGAAACATGTACAGTACAGATGAGAGTTACGAGGGACTGTCTCATAACCAGCATTCTCTCCATCCACATCTTGTTTCCAATGCATGGTAAAAGGTCTAATGTTGAGTCTCAAGCATCTACAGATCTTTAATACCTTTTCCATTTTAACAGTAAGTGTAACATATATTGTGTTGGAGATTTTTCTGTTCTTTGAGTTGTCTCGTGTATGAGGAATGACTCACACAGACCCGAGAGTGACTAAAGTAGTGAGGATTTTATTAATTAAAGACAAGAAACAAAAAGTTTCCCGACAACAGGGAGAGGTCTTGAGCAGGTTTTTCCTAGCCTTGAGGGGTTGAGTTTCATGGATATGTGTGCTTTGAGGCAGAAAAATAATGGCATGATTACATATGTTAATGAGATAAAAACTTGGAGGTCAGTCATTCATCGGGTAACAGAGTCAAGTGAACCAGGGCCTGCAATACCTACTCTAATAGGAACGAAGAAGTTCAGTGAAATGAAGTAGGTATAGCATCTAAGTTGGTCCATGTGGAAGCTCATGCAATCCTGCTGGGCAATTGCATGACACCATTCTCCGGGGAAGCCCCTTTGTCCTCTCCCTGCCTCTTGTTAGAATGTGCCTGCATCAATTGTAGAAAATACTGTAAAATACCCCTCCACCCAGAAATTACCTGTAATCCTGTGACAAGAATTAATCACCCGAAGAACACCTTACTTCAGGATAAAGTGGATACCACAGTCCACTTTTCGGTCCTATATGACTAAACCTCATGTATTAGTGATTTTTGCAACAGTGTGATAGAACATGTGCCCAAAGCAATTCATGGAAGGAAAGCTTGTTGTTATAGTTCCAGACGGTCTCAGTCCATCACGGCAGGGAGGACATGATGGTGTTCCTGGGAGTGGGAATGTGTGGAAGAGCTGTTCACATGGTGGTGGGCCAGGAGCAGACAGAGCTGGGCTGGAGGAGAGGTGGGGCTATAAGCTTCAAAAGCCTACTTCAGCCTGCTAGGTCCAATCTCCTAAGGGCCCCAAAGCCTTCAAAATAGTGTTACTACCTGGGAAAACACTCAAAGCATGAGCCTGTGGAAGAAACTACAGATTCAAACCACAACACCTCAATATAGAATTGACTCAAGAAGAGATTATTCCTTTTCAACAGTCTGCCAGCCTGAATCCATAGCTTGATGCTTTGGCTTATTTTCCATTTAGGGTCTTTCAACAAATACAGCGACAATGGTTTGGCTTTCCTGGTAATGATTCATTCAGTTGAGAGGATCTCCAGGCAGTCTTCAGAAAGTAAACCGATCATTTCTCATCCGGACAGACTGAAGTCGTACTTTTCCAGAAAAGAGGAAGTGGCCCACTATCAACCACATCAACCACATCAGTCATGAGATTCTTCTCTGTCTATCGCTGGCAGAGAAGTTCCAGCCAGGAACAAGATCTTCTACACGCCTCACAACAAAGGTAATATCCACCCAATTTCTTCCAAAAGAATAAAAATTCAGCGTATGTTACAATTCCATATTTGTAAAGGTGAGCTTCCTCTGGAGAATTAGTCAAACCATACCCAGAAAAAAAGCAGAGAAACAAACAGACGTAGTGTCTAAAACCATGCTTTCCCATCGTGCCGTACAAAGTGTGTGGGGAAATTATAATCATTTCCCTCGACACTTGTAACTTTACAGCTGGAACTGGCTTTTGTAATAAAAGATAGATTGATGAGAAGAACATAAGGAAATTCACCAACACATGCGCTTTAGGAGAAAGCTCAATTCAGAGTCAACTCTAAGCAGTGGCTTTGAGTCCAGCTCATGCATCACCTTCAGCAAAGAACACTACAGTTTTGAAGTGATGAGACAAAGAAGAAGCTGTCCTCAGGTTCAGATGGTGGGACTACTGTGGGGTAAGCCTGCTCCCACTGTGGGTAAGCCTGCTCCCACTGCGCGTAAGCCTGCTCCTACTGTGGGTAAGCCTGCTCCCAGAGTCCTCTGGCATGTCTCTGAACTGATAAAGGCTGTAAAGGAGGATTTACACCATCTTCTTGTTTCTATGTCAATGCTCCTTCGTATGTTGGAGAGAAGTGCTTAGATTTTCCATAGCAGGTACAAATGAGATGCACTTTCCTTTTTTGGTAGGGCACGCCAATGAAAAGCAAGGCTTTGGATCATTGGTGCTGCCAACTTTTCAACTAGAAGGCCAGGCAAGATTTTAATCTCTCCAAATCTCCATTTTTCTCATTCATGAAATTTGGATAATAATACCTTCCCTTGGAGTTTCTGTGAAGTTTCAGAAAGAAGATATAAAAAATGTTAATCCAAGCTAAGAATGTAGCTCAGTTGCTACAACTCTTGCCTAGCACACATGAAGCTCTGGGTTCAAGGTCCAGCACTGCAAAAACAGGATGCCTGTAATCCCAGCACTTAGGAGAAGCGGAAGTTCAGGGTCTTCCTCCCCCAGCTACATAGCAAGCTCAATGCCAGACTGGGATACATGAGGCGCTGTCTCAAAAATAAATATAAAATAAAATAACTAACCCAATTTATGCTACTTAGTACATACAATATAAATCATATGTGTTACCACATTTGCCCCCATAAGAGTGACTATCTTGTGGATGAGGGAAACATTGTCCAGTCTCTTATATTCTATATCCCTGGGTTCTAAAGCCCTTCACTGTTCAAGAACTGACAGCTGTATGCTTAGGCTCCCTGCAGCCCCCCTCCCCAAACTCCAAATGCCATGGGTACCAAACCACTACACCACACACATCTGTAAAGGAATGGACTTTTCCACTTGAGATTTGACTAGATCACTGATAAGCTATCCATAAGTCTAAACAATATGAATTTATTAGATTTAAGTTTTTCTAAAACTCCAGTTTGGGAAGCTTGGCAAAGAGATTTTTTAAATCTCATTGGCCAAGCCAGGCATAGTGTCATGGTGCTGTAGTCTGAGCTACTTGAAAGACTGAGGGGAGAAGACCACTTGAGCTTATTAGTTGGAGACCAGTGGGGGAAATACAGGGAGACCACATCTCAAAGTTAAAACAACAAAACCCCCAACTCATTGGTCTTTTTTTAAAAAACTTAGAAGCTGGGCGTGCTGGTACACACCTTTAATCCCAGCATTTGGGAGGCAGAGGCAGGCGGATCTCTGTGAGTTCAAGGCCAGCCTGGTCTACATAGTGAGTTCCAGGACAGCTGGGGCTACAGGGAGACGCTGCCTCAAAAAGACAAAAAAAAAAAAAGAAAAAAGAAAAAAACCAAAAACTTTAGAGTTACCAATTTCCTTAGAAACAAAGAGAACATTCATCGCTAAAGGACTAAGCAAGTGAGTTTAGAAGACTTGAGAGTTCCCAGCCCCTCTGTTCCAGGTCATTAAGGTCTCATGGTCACAGAGTTTTCTCAAATGGCAAGCAAAGCACATTTCCTATATCCCACGACAGTGGGAATGTCAGCATATAAGGCACTTGTGTTCAAAACGAACACTTTCCCACCAATACAGGGACAGAGCCATGTGACTGGCTACATTCCAACTTGCTTGATAGTTCTGTAAATTCTTCCAGTGTGTTCCTAAAGAGAATCTATGAGAATCCACATTACACTCCCACGCTTTTCCCCCTTTTTACTCATCCTCATTCCCTTACCAAATAATAACTAGAAAAATTCGGATGCCTTGAATGTGAGTGACAAATTTTCTTAAAAGTAGGCTGCATCCAGTTTATTTTACAACAGAAATTAGAAGGAAGTAACTTAGATCATTGTTAATACATGGCATTATTGTATGGAACAAAACAAAGACAGGTTAAAAACTAAGTTCTACCTTCAAAATTTCAATAAGAAAAGAATGCCTTGGGGAAACACATATAGACATACAACCAAAAGATCCAAGATATTTAATCCTAGAAAATAATGTTAGTAAACTACATATACCTATGAACTCTGAGTCAGTCATCTCCAGGAAACCTGTTGAGAAGGCCAACCAGTAGACAGAAAAGAAGGAATGCCTGGTGACTGAGACCACTGGCCATCAGAGCTGCGATATTCCCGTTGAGAGTGGTGTCGTGCACCCCTGCTTGTCTGGGACAATCATAGATGATGCCTCCAACCCCAGTCTTAGGCACGGGACTTCTCACTCTCACAATTGGGACCTTTGGAAAATGGATTAGATAAGGTCATTAGGATGGCACTCCCACCATTGACTCCTGGTGGTAAGGCAAGAAACCAGAACACCACACACACACACACACACACACACACACATACGCACACACATGCACGCACATACACATACACACATACACATGCACACACACACATACACACATGCACATACACACATGCACACACACATACACACATGCACACACACATATACATACCTACACATACACATACACACATACACACGTGCACACACACATAAACACACATACACATGCACACACACATATACACACACACATGCACACACACATATACACACACACATGCACACACATACACACATGCACACACATGCACACACATGCACACACATACACACACATACACATAAACATACACACACATGCACACACACACGCACACATACACACACATGCACATGCACATACACACATACACACACCTACACATACACAAACACACACACACATGCACACACATGCACACACATGCACACACACATACACATACACATGCACACACATACACACATATACACACGTGCACATACATACACACGTGCACATACACATACACACACGTACACACACATATACACATATACACATGCACACATATACACACATACACACATGCACACACACATACACATGCACACACACATACACATAAACACACACGCACACACATACATGCACATACACATACACACATGCACACACATACATGCACATACACATACACACATACACACACATACACACACATGCACATACACACACGCGCACGCACACACATGCACATACACACACACATGCACATACACACACGCACACACATACACATGCACTCGTATTCTATCTCTAATCATGTGATGTCCTGCACCATCTCAGGACCTGTCATCAGACATGGCCCTTTCCTTCTTGTACCTCGAGAACCATGAACCCAAGCAAACTCTTCTTCATAACTCAAACAGTCTATGACATCGTGTTATTGACAATAGAAAATGGATTAATAAGGACATTATAAAGTCATTCAATATTCCATGAGAAGATGGTAGAGGAGACAAAATATAGATGTGTTGGTATTTTATAGAGCCTGATGCAAGGCGCAGATATCAGTGGTGAAGAGCTAATATTGAGCAGGAGAGAGTCTAGAAAGGTTATTATCCCACAGGAAGATCACAGTAAGTTATAACCCTGTGTCCTTTGAATTCTCTGTGTATTTTGTACTTGAATCAGTCCTGTCATTTAAGTAATTCTGGTTTTTTTGCTTTAGCTATGTGCCATTACAAAGATGTAAATTCCTTAGGGGAAAGAGCTTTCTGTTTCTCTCCTTTGTAGCCTTTGCTCCATAGTGATAAAAAGAGATTTCTGCACAGAGAAGCACGTAATAAATACTTACATTTCTTCTTGGAGTGTTGTAATTGATGCTATCCACCAAAATCCATTTCATACTTATTTCATAACTGACTACATTTCCCAGACTCCCTTGCAGCAAGCAGTGTCATGTGACTAAATTCCCACCCAACATAATGTGAATGGGAATGGCATATGTCACTCCTAGACTTGATCCTTAAAAGAAATAAATGCCTGTGCCTCCTCTCTATTCTTTTGCTCCTTCATTCAGCAAACCTATTCATGACTCAAGCTTCAACCATGCAGCAATAACAAGATCTTAATCGATGGTGGAGCAAGCCAATGGAAAGAACCTGGGTCCTTCATAACTTGTGTGGGGCAGGGCTGCATGTCAAACTGGAATGCTCCTTAACTGTGCAAGAGCAGATATTAACTTCTGTCTTTAATCACAGAACAATTGCTGAGGCTACAGCTAATGCTATAACAACTCATAAAAACATAAGCTCCAATAGGTTAAGAATCTTGCTTGTCTTTTGGATATATGGCAGAAATAAACATTAAGAACTATTTATTCTACGGATGAGTGAGACTACCCAACTGAAATATGGATTACAGAAGATTTCCTGGTGAGATTCAGTAGGAAACTTTCCAACAGCATTTATTGAAGACAGTTTCTGACCAAGTCTTAGCATGCATACTTCGGTCATGAGGAGAATGACTGATAAATCTAGCACAGATCAATGAACGCTCCTCTGCTTCTAAGGACCAAGTGACCTTTTATGTCCTTTGATTTCCTCCTAAGCAAAGAAGAAAAAGAAACACCTATCCATCGATGCACATCAGCCTAGCTGCTACTTGGATTCATCAACAAGAGTACACTTAGGTTATACTGTTCTAACCTAAACCGCAAGCTCTAAGTGCTAGATAAAACCAAGTTTTATTTATGGCTGATGCTCAGCCATAAATTACATGCTCACCATGGGTCCATACTGCAGTAATCTGGGATAGGAAGTAGCCACTACCTGGAATGTTGCCAATCTCTGTGTCCTTGTAAAAAGAGAATTATGGAGGGGCTTGAGCCACCACTTAAATTTTTCATCTAACATAACTGGCCTAGTTTTCCAGGGATTCTCCTTGACTGGCACTGAAGATCTTACATATTGGGAAACCACTTACTCTCAGGCAAACTGGGAAAATTGGCCACCTTAGCCAAGATATGACTTGTTAATGTCGCTACTCATAGCTCAATGTCCAGAACCATCTACATCATTCTGACTAACCATAACGGAGGCAGGGAAGTGCAAACAGAAAATGTGCCCCAAAGTGGAAAGATCCAGAAATGTTTGCCAAGCAGCCTGAGCACAGTCCCCAAGCATACATTGCTATCTAATTGATAAATCACTCTCTCATGTTTTTCTCCTTGCTTTTGATTTTAGAAGAACTTGCTTATATAAATGTCTTAGTTTGTTCTTGCTGCTGTAACAGAAAAAGTTGGTCGTTTTGATTTGATTGTGAAATGTCTCCTACAGGCTCATGTGTTTGAATACATGGTCCCCAGATGATGGTACTGCTTTTGGAAGGCTGTCGAACCCTCACAGGCATGTCCAGCCTGCTGTCTGAAGGCTGCATGCATCCCAGACAGCTACGTATGTGACCAAACACATTTGGAGATGACCACAGCATTTCACAATATTAAAGGTTTAGACAACCCTGCCAGAGGTGGGGCCCAGTTGAATGAAGTAGGTCACTGAGGGGCAGCTCGATGGGTTTTAATCAAGCACTCTCTGCTTTCTCCTCTACTTTGATGTGAAGAATCCTAATGCTCTGCTTGAAGGAACTCTGCATGCCTTCCCTAATCAGAATGGACTGTAGTATGTCAATCCATGAGCCAAGTAAATCCTTCTTTAAGTGTTTTCTGTCAGGCATTCTGTCACAAGACAGGAGAGGTAATCTATAAAGAATAGAAATTTATTTATCTAATGGTTCTGGAGGCAGAGCGGTTCAAGAGAATGGATCTGGCATCTGGGAAAGGCCTTCATGTGGTGCCATTCCATGGAGGAAGACAGAAGAACAAGTGAAGACACGTGTGAGAGTCCACAGGTGTGGTGGCACATGACTTAATCCTAGCACCCAAGAGGCAGAGACAGCCAGATCTCTGTGAGATGGAGCCCAGCCTGGTCTACATAGGGAGTTCCAGGCCAGTCGGGCTACAAGGAGACCTTGTCTCAAATGAAAAAAAAAAAAAAAAGAGTAAGAGTTCAAGAAAGGACCAAATTCATTTTAGAACAAAACTGCATCCACAATTTTGACATCATTAATCCATTTAGGAGAGTGGAGCCCTCGTAACTGAAATGCCTCCTATTAGGACCCACCTTCTAATACTGCTGCACTGGGAAATTTCCAGTATATAAACTTTGGAGACATTCAAATTGTAACAATAAGTAAATTCAGAATTTAGATCAACTCATTTTGTGAGTTATGCTATGACCCCTCTCTTCAAAGTGCTTAATTATAGTAGGAGAAATAAGATAGTAGTATTTAAAGATTAAAAACAAAACAGTAAAAATCAAACTGTAGCATCCAGCATCCAGAAGATGCTAGTAATGTAGTAATCAAACTCTAGTTTGGACTAGTACTCAAACTCTCAAATAACCTCAGATTTAAGGCATTTAAAGCTGATCCCAAAGGCTGGTCTTATTGTTTAAATGTTATTGTCCCAGGTTTCTTATTTTCCAAGCTTTTTGTTAAACAGGAAAAAAAAAATCACAACACGATATTCTCTTCTTGGTATTGTTTTTCCCAACACTTTCAGGAAATCTCTATGGTACTCTAAACATCTTTAATAACCTTCCCTAAAATTGAAAGTTAGCATTGCCATGTGGAGCTGTTTTGCCCTCCAAAAGCAATTCTTAATGAAAATGATTGGCCTTTGTACAGTTCACTTACGGTTAGTGCAGATGTCATGCATGTTGTTGGAAAAATGACTCCTCTGTACTTCTGGACAGGCAGAAGTCAGGTGGCAGCAAGGAGACGTGGTTGTCTTGCATTCTGTCACCTAATCATTTCACAGGCCCTTTCTCAGTCAGATTTGGGAAATGGCCTTGGAAAGTGGACCCTGTACTGGACAAGGCATCTCTATCATGTGATTTGTTCCAAGATCTTAGGCACAGACGCCAGAAAGCATTTATGTATGCTTCCACAGCTCTCAGGCTACAAACAACTGTGGAATGGGAATCAGAAGAGCAAAAGATGGAGAAAGGGCCAAAGGCAGCATGGTGAAAGGATGGACGTGTTTCTGAGAGTCTGGGGTCCATCAGCAACAGACATATGCCAGTACCTGCTCTGTGCTCTCCCTCTCAGTATATTTTGACTCTCATGTGGTCATCCCACTGAAACCACTATAAAGGGCATCAGAACAATCAGCTGGAAAGGGATCATATGTGTTTTATGCTTTTACACAGACCCTAGAAAGGACATAACTGGAGACCTGGGACTGACATATAGCTCCAGAATTAAAAATACAAGAGTACTAGCTAAGCATGGAGCCCTAGACCTGGAATTCCATTATCCTGCAGGCTAAGGCCAGAGAAGCAAAGTTCAAGGCCAGCTTGTCTCAGAAACAAACACACAAGCAAAACCAAAACAAATATGAACTGAAGTTCCCAGAAGGAAAGGAAGAAAAGGAGAAGTAAAGAGTGAGACATGGTGGGGCTGGAGAGATGGCTCAGCTGTTAAGAGCACTGATTGCACTTGCAGAGGACCTGGGTTTGATTCCCAGCACCCACATGCTGGCTATGAACTGCCCGTAACTCCAGTTCCAGGGGAATCTGAAGCCCTCTTCTGACCTCCACGGCATTGCACAACCCAGGTGCACTCACGTACATGCAGGCAATATACTCATACATATAAAATAAAAATAATAAAATATTTTTTAAAAAGAGTGAAACATGGTGGCACACGCCTTTAATCCCAAAACTTGGGAGGCAGAAACAGGTGGATCTCTGTGAGATCGAGGCCAACCTGATCCACATAGTGAGTCAGCTGGGGCTATGAGAGACCCCATCTCAGAACAGAAACAAAACAAAAAGAAAAGGAGGGAGAGAGAGAGAGAGAGAGAGAGAGAATGAGAGAAAGAGAGAAAGAAATAGAAAGAAAGAAAGAAAGAAAGAAAGAAAGAAAGAAAGAAAGAAAGAAAGAAAGAAAGAAAAAAAAAGAAAAAAAGCAAGGAAGAGAAATAAGTTAAGGGAAAGCTACACCTGTACAAAAGATTGTAGAGGGCCAAATGACTAACCTTCGAGATTATGGAGAGTTGAAATGTTACAGACCAGAGCTAAACTATCTTGGGCTATTTTTCAGTAACTTTGAAAGCCATTCATTGCTCACTCCTGTGTCTGACCTAACACACTTGTGACTATCAAACCTTAAAATGCATGCTTAGCAAACCACTAGCTTCCACCAACCCAAAAGCTAAGCATGTCATCATAGAACCTCTGAAACCTATAGTGGTCTTCCCTGCTTTGCTGTAGCTTGCCTACTTGTGGCCCCCACCAATGTATTTGGAAACACCTTGATTTATGACTTTTCTTTGATCTGTAACTAATAAAAATTTCACATAACCATTGCTATAGTGGAGCATGGTATTTGAGGAAACTTGAATCTGTGTTCTCAGGCCATGACCATTTATATTTGGTTCCACAATAAACTATCTCATATCCCCTTTGAAGTGAGAACTCTTTTTGAGTAGACATTCTCTGAGGCTGAATGCTTTTGGATTCTGTTGTTCTTGTTTCTAGAAAACCTCAAGCACATAATCAAAATTAGTCTCCTTAGCTGGGCGTGGTGGCACATGCCTTTAGACCCAGTACTCAGGAGGCAGACAGCAGTCTGTGAGGTTGAAGTCACCCTGGTCTACAAAGCCAGTGCCAGCCAACTGGGGTTACAGGTCTTCTTAAAAAGACCCCCCAAAAATAGTCTCAAGAAAACTACCAAAAGCTGTTTGCTGCACCCATTCATCTCAAATGACATAAAATTGCAGGCACCAGCAGATGGGACAATAGGAGTCCATGTGTGAGCAATCTGGTGCTTTTTGAATACCTTTTCTTCCCCTGACCCAGCCCTACCTATAGACACAGAGACAGAACCTGCTATCAAGAGCCTCAGAGAATGAACTTGACTGCATGATTAATCTCAGACAAGGAAAAGTTAAGCATAAAATAATCATTCTGCTATTGAGCAGCAGGCATTAAGATGGAAATACTTCTGACTCTTGGGAGAAGAGTCTGTCTGCCCTATCAGCAGACGGGTAGTGGCTCATTATTGAAAACCTATTTTTCTTGAAAGAAATGGAAAGCCATCCCTAACCTTTCCATGTAGAAAATGTAGACCACGTTTGGCCTTGAGAAACTCTTGGCATTTTCCTGTTCCTGGTTATGATCCATGTAGCCTGAGAAAGCCAGCATCATACATACTATTTTTGACCATGTTATCCCAAATGCTGAAAAAAAAATCGCAATTACTCCAAGTTGGGGAGAGTCGGCCACAAATCATGCTAATATCGAGCTCCACATAGTTCTGCAGCAGAGACACAGACCTGTCTCCTCTGCAAGCTTTGTGGGTTATTTTAAAAGCACTTTCCTTCATACCTTGTGAGGTTCTTCTGTGTGATTAAAGTCACTGAGAAGTTTTGTAATTGAAAACTCCTCTTTGCTTAGGATTTATTTAGCTATCCCTTTGACACTCGCCTGTTAACTTTATAGGTTCAAGTGGGAATTGTGCAGGGAAATTTACTCGTAAGTTGCAAAACCAAACTAAAATGACAAGCAGAGACGCACCATCTGGAAAATTGTTTATGAAACACTTTTGCTACATTTCTTAAATCCTATTTTCTTGTAAGTCACTTAACATGAGGCCTGCCACACATGGTCAAAGAAAGTCTGAAAGTCCCATGATGCTTCCTTGGTGGGGCAGACAAGCAGGTAAACACCTTCCAGGTCAAAATGAAGGCTCAAGAAGGTGTTAGAAGCAGAATTAGGAGTTGTGAAGAAGCAGAATTTTTGGGTCACCCCAAAGCAATCTTGGCACTATTGTAGTAGTGGAAGGTCAGATTATAGCACTCAAGATGCACAGTTGGGAAAGGTCATTGGCCCTTTTGTCCCCAGCAGCCTGCACAGCACTTCTGTCACTGTGAATGCCAGCCAGCCAGGTAGACGCTTCCACCTTAGCTCTATCTGTGTGCTGCCTCCCAAGTGTGTAGTGCCTTCAGCAATACAGTCTTACCATCTAGTTCTGATGGGTGACCAAGAGCAATGACAATAGCCTCCATTGTTTTGGGAGCCTCTGGGGGCTCCCTTACAACAACTCACGGGGAGATATCCCACACCCTATACTGAGATTTTTGTTTAAAGACTTATGGGATCAGCTTTTTCCAAAATTTAAAAAAATTAATTAAGCTGGGCATGGTGGTACACGCTTTTAATCCCAGGACTTGGGAGGCAGAGGCAGGTGGATCTTTGTGAGTTCAAGGCCAGCCTGGTCTATATAGTGAGTTCCAGGACAGCTGTGGCTACAGAGAGACCCTGTCCCAAAAAAGACAAAAAAATTAATTAAATCTTTTAGTTACCTTATAACTTGGTAGGTATCTATATGGCTTTTCCCTATATCCTAAGTTTCTGTTGACCCTCCCCTCATCCCCACCTTTTCCTCATGCCCTGCCCAACCTGGGAGTCCTTTTGTTATATTCCCAGGAGTGGCATAACTGGCTTATATGGTAGTTCCATTTTTTACCTTTTAGGAAATCTCCATTCTGATTTCCATAGTGGTTGTGGTGGTTTAAATGAGAAATGTCTCCCATAGGCTCATGTATCTAAACACTAGGTCCTCAATTGGTGGTGCTGTTTAGGGAGTTGTGCACCCTTTAGGAGGTGCAGTCTTGCTGGAGGAAATGTCACTAGGAGTGAGCTTGGAGGATTTATAACTTCACTGTACTTCCTGGTCTTTCTCTCCACTTTCTGGGTACAGATAAAATATGAACAGCTTCCTGTTCCTGCCACCAGGCCAGGCCTTCCCTGTTATTATGGACCCCTCAAAAGTCGAAACTGATTGCTTTTGGTCATGGTGTTTTATCACAGCTGCAGAAAACTAATACAGTGGCTGCACCAGTTTGTACTCCCTCAGTGGTAGGCAAGCATTCCTTTCCTCACATCGTCTTCAGCATGTGTTGTCATTGGTTTTCTTGATGGTAGCCATTCTGACTAGGAAGAGATAGAAACCCAAAGTGCTTTAATTTCCATTTCTCTGATGGGCAAAGATGCTGAGCACTTTTTAAAGTGTTTACTAGCTATTTGTATTTCTTTCGCTAATTCTCTGTTCAGATCCATGGCCCATTTTTTAAAATTGGGGTTTTTAGTTCTTTGTGTATTCTAGATATTAATCCTTTGTCAGGTGGCCAATGGAATGGCTGCTATAACTATGAACACACAGCAGCTACAGCTATCTGCAAGAGGCCTGCACAGAGAAATAAGGGGTGAAAGTGGAGGGGAACTAGTTGGGAGAAGGGGGTCTGTAGGAGTGGGAGGGGGACCAAGACAGTAAGAGGGAGAGCAAGCCCATAATGCATTGCATACCTGTATGAAATTTAAATTAAATTAGAGAAAAAATAGTAATTAAAATACATCAAGAGGCTTCTGGAGCATCCAGTAACTAATGAAACAAAACACCCCTCAGTAGATCAGGAGCCTGGAGGTTCTGAGGAATGGAGGTACAGTGGACCTGCAGGTACCACTCCTGCAGCCTTCAAGGGCAGAGCCAGCTCTCTCAGGTGGTCAGATCTGCCCCTCTTCATTGCATCTGGGAGAAGAAGTGTGAAAATAAAGCCTCAGGCTCACATTCCAGAAGATAGTGGGCAGGGAACAGAAACCATTAGACAAAATAAGCCCAGAAAAGCCCTTAATAAAGTCCCAAACATATTCTATTTCAAGGCAAAAATGGTTTACTGTCCATCTCCTTAATTATGCCATTTGGGCCCTGAAGCTATGAAATGCTTAAAGACTTTCAGTGTATCTTAATTAGGGTCTGTTAACTAACAGATATAATGCTTTTTTCTCAGTTTGGTTTAAATTTTTTTTACATTTATTTTATGTGCATGTGTGCATGCACTTACCATCCACACATATGGAGGTCAGAGGACAACTTTCAGGAGTCAATAATTTCCATTTCCAGGTGGATTCTGGGGCTCAAACTTGGGTCATTAGGTTTGGCAGAGTGCCCTAACCCATTGAGCAATCTTGCCAGCCCTCACTTTGGTTTTAAATGATGGCCCAAATGAGGAAAGACTACATTGACTCTTGGGGTTGAGAATAGTAAAACCAAGCTTTATTCCATATGTCAGCCTGCCACCCCCATATCCCTGTTCCCTTCTTCTACCTCATTCCACTCCAAAAGCAGAGGTTGGCCACAACCCCCAACTCAGAGGCACCCACCACACTGCAGCTAACTGGATGAACTACTCATTTCATAGCTGTTGTTACCCAGAATTCCTAAGGAGAAATACCAAAGGAAGAGATTTGCAAAGCACGTAACATGAGTTTTAGCATTCTGAAGTAATATTGAGTGAAGACTTTGCCAAGTATGAGTCGTGGTCCAAGGGGAATGGAGGGCCTACACAGTCTCCAGTTTTCTCTCAACCTTCATGTGTAAGAAGTCCCCCAGCGCCTCCTAATCACATGGGATCCTCATGAAGCCATTAGTGCCAGACTAATGCTGGATATATCCAGAAAGGATGCTGGATATATCCTCAACTACCTGTGTCAAAGGTCTGGCTTCAGTTCTTAGAGAAAGAATCTTAGTTTCTCAACTCCATTTTCTCCATCTCTGAAGTGCTCAGAACTAAGCCTACAGTTCTTTCTGTGCCCACTCCCTCCACAATTATAAATTGACCACACTTTGGAGTTCAGGACCTTCCTGAGTTACAAAATGAGCCCAAGGCTATCCCAGGCAACTTAGACGAAGCCATGTTCCCAAATAAAAGGTATAAAAAAGATCTAAGGCTATAGCTCAGTAACAGAGTGCTTGCTTAGTATGCTGGAGGCCCTGGGTTCAATCACCAGTGGTGGAAAAGAAATTGATAGAGCACTAACCACTAGAGTAGTAGAGATGAAGCCAGATGGCTTACCTCAGGGGAACAGTCCTCCTTTTCCACTGAGGATGCACTCCACAACCCTAGTGAATACCTGAAAACGAGGACTAATGCTATAACTTAATGTCTTTTCTATTTTATGGGGGTTTGTTGTTTGTTGTTTTTGTTTTTGAGACAAGGTCTTGTTATGTAGCTGTAGTTGACTAGGAACCTGCTACAGAAACAAGTCGGCCTCCAACCTGCAGCTATCCAGCTGTCCACTTGCTTGTGCTGGGATTACAGGTGTTAATCACTGTGCCTGGCTTGCCTTTTCAATTTTAATGAGAAACTTTTCACACACACTGTGACTATAGCTTTTACAGGGTCTCCCTGTAGCCCCAGCTGGTCTGGAACTCACTAAGTAAACCAGGCTGGCCTCAATCTCACAGAGATCCACCTGCTGGGATTAAAGGCCTATACCACCAGCCTGTGATTACACCATTTGCAGTTTGAGATGCAACCACAAGACGAGCACAGATTTCAATTGATTTTTCTCACAATTTCGTGAAAAGAAGATATTAGTCTTAGTCTAGGTATTAGCGATCTCGGCATACCTTTTTTTTTTTTTTTTTGAATCTGAAGTCTTTTTCATCTTTTGCTTAAAGGAGAACTTCATAGCTGCACTTCATCATAAGCTGCAGCACTCATGCTCTCATTCTTTGGGGCTTGTATTCAGTACTTTCTCATTGCTGTGATCAAATACCTGACAAGAAGAAACTTAGGGGGTTATTTGACTTACAGTTCAAGGGAACACAGTCTATCACAACAGGGAAAGCACAGTGGCAGGTGCAGGAAGTGGCTGGTCACATTGTACCCACAATCAAAAAGCAGAGAAGGAAGAATACTGGTTCTCAGATTACTTTCTCCTTTTTACTCACTCCAAGACCTCATCCCATGGCATGGTACCACTCTCATTTAGGTTAGATCTTCCCACCTCATTTAACCCATACTAGAAACTCTTTCACAGATATGCCTAGAGGTTTATGTCCTAGGTGATTCTAGATCTTGTCAAGTTAGTATCACTTGACAATATTAACCAATATTATCACAGGGCCATTGTTAAATGAAGTTTGTGTGAAATACAAACAGTGTAATACTACTCTGGGGAGATAGTTCATTTGCTAGTTGAGATAGCTACTAAGTAGCCAATGAGTAAGTAGTGTATATCCTGTGGATAAAGTGAACAAAGAAAGCAGGGTAGAGTGAGATTTCACTCTGCTACTTAAAATGGCATGCTGCTTAAGATTTATGAATTATTTATTTCTGGAATTTTCCATTTTCTATTTCTAGACCATAAAAATAACTAAAACTACAGAAAGTAAAACTACAGATAAGGGGAAATTATGTATTTATGATTATGAAATCATGATTTCATAACACACTGCTAGAGTTTGAAGTAAAGTCAGATCATGCAAAGTGTGTTGCAGATCGTGGAAAGTAATGTGTGTGCTGAGATAGAGAAAAGGAGTGTATTGTGCATTGTGTATTAGCACAGCAGGAGGAAAACACAAGGGTGGTCTGTGTGATCAGTTTGCTGTCAGCCCTCTTATGGATGTCTAGCTGGGACATCTTGAATACAGCCTTTAAGACATTATTAAGTAGATAAGTGCTTCAACACGGCAGCAGGAGGGAGAAACATTTGCAGTCTTTCTCCTTTGTTCTGCTGATGATATAAAGACCCTTGGAGCAGCTGGTAAATATAGTCAAACATGAAACATCCTAAGTGAAATGAAATTTATGAAAACCAAAGGTGATAATGAAAATACTTGGTATACCTAGCAACTCTACTTCTGAGAATTTATTCTAAGAGCTATCTGGACAAACACATAAACACATGTGTGCAAATATATGTATCCTAGCATTATAATAATTTAGGACAGTAAAAAAATAGGGGAAAAACTATCACTATTTTTAAGTTAAATAAGTTTTGGTATCACCATAAAAGGGACTCTATGGAGCCACTTGAGAAACAGCATTAGAAGGCTGGGGATGCGGCTCCCTGTTGGTAGAGTGCTTGTCTGACATGCTCAAAGCAAAGCCCTGGGTTTGACTCCTCAGCACTGTGTAAATGGAGCTTGGTTATACCCCAGCACCTGACAGGTAAAGGAAGGGGGATCTGAAAGTCAAGTCCAGCCTAGGCAGAAGAGACCTTGCCTCAAAAAACAAAATGAAACAAACAACCTAAATATTGTAAAAAAAAAATCAAGAAAATACATAAATTTTCATATTGACATAGTTAGATGTCTATAGCATGGCAAATTAAATAAGCAAACTACTAAATGTCTGGACACAGCTTCCTGATAGGCTCTTTTTTTTTTTAACGGCATAGATGTGACTTAACTTTTTATAAAAAATATATTCAAATCTAAAAACTGGGAGAATACATGCTTAAATGTACTAATAATTACAGGTGACTCCTGGGGTGCTTTTCTTTTTTACTTCTTTTTAAAATTCTTCCAGTGCTGGGGATCAAACGCAGGGCTGTATTCTTGATAACCAATACTCTACCACTGAACTACATTCTCAGAGTTGGGGATTCTTTATATATAGAACATCTTTACCATCTGAACTTTTTATAATGAACATTTATCATCCATTGAACCACACATACATAGCCTAAATTAACTTCTATATATAAGAAAATGAGGCCCAATCTTTCTCCCAAGTCAAACACACTGTACAACCAGCTCATGGGATGACAGGCAAGTGGCTGCCTGTCCTCTGTGCATGACAAGTGGCAAGCTCCAAAGACTCTGAGTCTGCCCCCAGCGGTTTCATAGAATAAACTCAAACATACTGGTCACTCCTCAGAGGAAAACAAAAACCAGTTAGAAAAGCTGTATGTGAGGAAAAGTAAAATGAGCCGTCCAGCCTCAAATACCTTCGTCTGAATTTGGCTGTGTCATTTTTCCCTGGTAGCCAAGTTCAGGGCAACCATAAGGAAGGGTGTGAAGACAGCATGACCGCTGGCTTTAGGTATACAAACAGCAGTCAAAGCAAGTCTTCCTTTGAAGTTAAAAGCAAAAAAGGAAAAAAATGATGTCGTGACATTTTGTGAGGAGTTTGCCTTTCTTTTCTTTTCTTTTCTTTTCTTTTCTTTTCTTTTCTTTTCTTTTCTTTTCCTTAACACTTGATGCCAAACTCTTTAAATCAAGGCTTTCCCTGGGTGGTGGCACATTGATACTTCTGTTGTTGGGGCTGAGGGAGGCACAAAGAGGGGTAAGAAACAGAAACAGAGAGATGAAGATAGAGCTTAGTCCCCTGAATTGTGTTGGGCTTTTGGACTGTGTGTGTGTGTGTGTGTGTGTGTGTGTGTGTGTGTAAAAGGAAGACACAACTATAGACCATTACCTAGATAAAAAAAAAAAGGGTTATTTTGATTTATAGTTTTAGAAGCTTCAGTCTGTGGTCTATTAACTCCATTTTTGGAGCCTGTGGCAAGATAGCACATCATAGTGGGGGCCTGTGGTAGAACAAATTGCTCACCTCATGGCGGCCAGGAAGCAGGAAGGAGAGACAAAGAGAGCAGTGTCTCTTCAATGACCTGAAGGCCTCCCAGTAGTCCCCAACTCTTAAAGGTTTCCACCATCTTCCAATGGCACCAAGCTAAGAACCAAGCCATTAATACATGGGCCTTTGGGGACCATTTCAAATACAAGCCACAGTGGATCCCAAATAGCGCACCAGTAGTCCAAACTTGACTTGACAGAAAAGGAGGACAGAATGTTGGTGTCTGCATGTGAGTATAAAACAATGAAGTCTATCACCATACAGTGAGGAAAAGAGCTAAAGAAATCATCCCAGATTCCACAGGGAAGCTTCCTGTGAGGGCTCGTGTTCATGGTCAACTTGTCAAATTTTAGAATCACCTGGCATGGGGCTCTGAGAATGTCTATGAGGGATTATCTTAATAATGTTAATTGGGCAAGACAATGTAGGGGGAGAGGAGCTGAGTAGGTAAGCACGCATATGTTCACTGCACACTTATGACTGTGGACATACGTGGTAGTTGCTTTAAGCGCCCGTCACTTTGACTTCCCTGCAGTGATAGAATCTGGAATTGTAAGCCAAATAAAGGCTTTCTCCCTTAAATTACTCTTGTCAAATTGTATTACAGCGACAAGGAAAGAAACTGAGACTAAATTTCCCTCCAAACTTTCTGAGGCAAACAAGATTCTTCTTCCAGAAATCAGACAAGTGATGGTGAGGGTGTGCCCAGGCCTGACTAGAACTCCAGAGGTGGTGTGGCTGATCCAGCTTACCTGGACATAGATGCTACAGCACTAAGGTTTTGGCAGTGCTTAGCAGCTTTTCAACATTGTGGCTCTGGGATAGTACAACAGAAAACCCTCCAGAGCAAGGTGGGTGGCCCCACACCCGTAATCCCAGTATACAAGAGGGTGAGACAGAAGGATTGCCATGAGTTCAAGGCTAGCCTTTACTGAATGATGAATTCCAGACTAGCCTTGATACTTTGCCTCAAAACAAACAAACAACAAACAACAGACACAAACAGAAGCTGTAACAGCCTGTACCTTGCCAAGTCTGTGGGAACAGAGGATGGGAAGACCGCTCAGGAAGGAAATGTGCAACTGCAGTTTCCTCCCACTTTCCGGTGCTGCTGTGTCCACTTTCTGCTCCCAACACCATGTGAAGAGCATCACTTCCTCGGAGCAACTGAGACCTGAACCTGAAGCTGAGCCAGAAACTTGATACAATCCGGACCTTTTCTGAATGAAATATAAAATCAGAAAATCAAATTTTTCCAAATCTTCTTTAACAAACAACAACTAATGGTTTTTGAAAAGTGCTGTGTGCTACAACCCTGCAGAGTAAGCTTTATAATATCTGCTTTTACATACAGAAAATATCAGAGGCTCAGAGAAGCAAAGTTACCTACCCAAGGTCACAGTCTAGTAAGTAGCCAAGCTGAGCTGTGGATCCAAGTCTGTGCCCAGTGGTTCTGACAACCCCAGTACCTAAGAACAGGTCAAACTTGATGCCTCTGAGGAGAGGAGACTGTTGTGTGGTTTGCAAGTACTCTGAATGAAGACATGTCCCGACATCTGGGCTCCAGTTGTTAGACAAGCCAAAGGCAACAGTCTGTACTTAATAACCTGATAAAGATCTAGCGCTTTAGGCCCTCCAAGAGTGGACAGCCTGAGCATTTCTGAGGTGGGCTGGAGGTTGTAGCTCATCAGTAAAACATCTGCATAGGAAATGAGGCCCTGGGTTTTTAATCTCTAGCAAAGACAGGAAGGAAGGGAGGGAGAGAGGAAGGGAGGGAGGGAGAGAAGGAGACAAGGAAGGGGCAGATGAAGGGAAGAAGGAAGAAAGAAGGAAGAAAGGGATGCAGGCCCCAAGGAAAACCTTTTGTTCTTTTCTTTTTTAATTTTTATTGAATTTTCTGCATTTCGTATATCTTAGTCATATTTAGAGCCCCTCTCCTATCTGCTCCCCCCATAGCTCCCCACCAGATTTTATGCATTCTTCCATATATGTTAAAGCCTATTGAGTCAAGTTTGTGTACCCATATGTCCCTCAGTGTGAGTTCATCCATTGGAGCCTGGTCAACTCACCTAGCATCACTTCCTTAAAGAAGATCAACTCAGGGTTGGAGAGATGGCTAAGTGGTTAAGTTCATTGCACTGGCAGTTCTTGAAGAGGACCTACCTGGGTTCAATTCCCAGCACCCACATGGCTTCTAACAACCCACATGCCAGCTAACAATTCCAGTTCTAGGGGAATCCGATGCCCTCTTCTGACCTCTGCAGGCACTGCATGACATGGGTGCACTTACACACATGCAGACAATATACTCATACACATAAAACAAAAATAATAAATAATTTTTTAAAAAAGAAGACCAACTTTCCCTCACTCAGCAGTGATCAGCTGCCAGTAGTTCCTCAGCTAAGGTTGGGGCCTCTTATCCATCTCCCCACTTCTATGATGGGTTGTTGTCTGGTTCTAGTTTATATGGGTCTTGTGGATGCTGTCACCATTGCTTTAAGTTCATATGAGGAAGTTCCCAGCTGCTGGGAAAACTATTTTCTTGTGGTCATCACCACCTGGCTCTTAAAATCTTTCTGTCCCCTCTTCCACAATGGTCCCTGAGCCCTGGGTGGGTGTGATTTAATATAGGAGTCCTATCCAGGAATGTGTACTCTGCAGTCTCTTATTCGCTACATTTTGGCCAGTTGTGGCTTTCTGTGTTAATTGCCCTCTGTTACATGTGGAAGCTTCACTGGTGAGAGTAGAGAGTTGCATTAGTATTCTCTCTATCCCACGTTCCACTATGTTCTGTGGGCCTTAGGTATAGAGGTTCCATTGTAGATGTGTCACTCAGGGCTGGGCATCTCACAGACACTTATTCCCTGTGTTTGACCAGTTGTAGAATTCTGTAACCGTCTCCATCTGTTGCAAAAAGAAGTTTCTTTGATGACTGGTGACAGGCATACTTGTCAGAGTAGTCTAGAGGTTCTAGGCAGATTGAGCAGGAGGGGGCATTGGGCCAAGTTGGGGATGGGGGCAACACAGGGCAAGTCTAACTAGCTAGGCAGAGTAGGTGTGGGCCCTGGAACAGGAGAACTGGAAAACATTTTTTTTTTTTTTTTTTTTATGTTCTAGGCACTGAAGTGATGGCTCAGTGGGTAAAAACATTTGCTGCATAAGCATGAAGATCTGATTTCAGAGGAGCTGAGAGATGGCTCAGTAGCTAAGAGCACTTGCTATTCTTCCAGAAGACCAGGGTTCAGTTCCCAGCACCTGCATGTCAGCTAGCAATCATTCCAGAGGATTCATCGCCCTCTTCTGGCCTCCATGAACACTGCATGCACATAGTGCACTTACATACATGCAGGCAGAACACTCACACAATAAGATAATAAATAAAATATTTAAAAAATAGATTTTTATTCTGATCCCTAGCACCCATATAGAAGCTGGGTGCAGCATCACACATCAGCAAGCCAAGCACAGGGAGGTGGGGGTGATGAAGAGACCCCTGGAGCACATTGGCCAGCTGATCTAGCCGAATTGGTGGATTCCAAGGTTCATTGAGAGAGCCTGTCTCAAAAAAATAATGCTGAGAACAGTAGAAGAAGACAACCAACATCAATCTCTGGCCTCCACACCCAGACACAGATGCACATGCACACGAATGCATGCACACACACGTGCGCACACACACACACACACACAATTTTAAAAATGCCCTAGGTCTTTGTGTGTGTGTGTGTGTGTGTGTGTGTGTGTGTGTGAAATTCTGCAAGTGACCACTTCTAGAAGAAGGCAAGGAGTATGACCCTAACTTCCTTTAGCCTTCAGAGCTCTCCTGGTTTCCCACCACCCCCTCCACTTGATATCTCAGTTTTGTGTCTGCTGTCATGCCCCCCTTTCACTCTCTGGACACCCTAAAAGAAGAGTACTCAGAAATTTGGGTTTAGAACCGGCGCACCATTCACAGTTCTGTTATTTTTACTTATTTGGGTTTTGTTTTCATTTTTGTCTTTGAGACAGTCTCACTATACAGCCCTCACTGGCTTGGAACTCGTTGTATAGACCATAGACCAGGGTGGCCTTGAGCTCATGAAGATTCACCTGTCTCTGCCTCTGCCTCCCAAGTACTGGGATTAAAGGTGTGCACCACCACATCCAGGATCTATTATTTTTATATATATTCTCTCCTTTAATCTTCATAATAGACCCTTACAAGTATTAGCACCACTTTACAGATGAGAAATCAGAATCTTGCAGAAGAGAAGCAATTTACCCTTGGCCACTGCTGCATAATTTGTACAGTAATTTACTTCAACAATATGTCATTAAAAGCAGATTCAGACAAAATAATTCTAATCTCTATGCTGGGGGCAGTTAAGAGCAGTTAATTTGGGGATGAGTCAGGAGCTATTCCTCCAGCAGTGGTTCACAGATAAAGCACCCTAATCAAGAATTAAAATCTTCAGAGAGCATTACTCAGCATTTAAATTACAGTGAGCAAATCCACCTTAAAGAGTTAGCAGGGAGATGCCACAAATATTTTTACTAGTGGCATGAATAGGTGACTTATTTCCAAATTAGGTCATTGGTTAGAAATAGGCAGCTGCATTGCCTTTGTACACACCAGGATGAAAAGTGCACGAGTCCAGGAATTCGGGCCAGAGGCCATCTCCATTGGTTCCTGTGTCTCCACTCTTCCCTGTGGACCTTATCATAAGGCATTCCTTGTACAGCCAGGGAAACGTTCCTTGCAAGGTACCCAGCAGAACCCTATAAAAACAGGCTGGTGAACACGTGGTGTGGCTGCCTTCTACCACCTTACTGATAGTAAACATTAGTACACTTGACAGAGTTTAATACAAGATCTCCTTGGAGGGTCACAGATGCCTAGGGCTCACCTGTGGGGAAAGGGACCTCAGCCCACTATACCCCATCTTTGCCAGGTGATCCCTGCCACCT
Source organism: Nannospalax galili (assembly GCF_000622305.1). Taxonomy (NCBI): domain Eukaryota; kingdom Metazoa; phylum Chordata; class Mammalia; order Rodentia; family Spalacidae; genus Nannospalax; species Nannospalax galili. The sequence goes on from NW_008337446.1 coordinate 1,045,735, forward strand.
GCTGAATGGTGAGACTAAGTGAGGTGTGTCAGCAGCAGTCACACAGCTGGTGAAGGCCAAGGCCAGAATTGGGACCAGCTCCCTCCTCTCAGAGCTCTGCCTACAGGCCTGCTGCCTCTTGAGAGAGAGGATGAAGCAAAGTAACACTTGAGGCCACAGTCCTGTCAGTCAACAATGAAGAAAACTTTAATCTCCACAGTCTTTCATAAAGTAAATCCTTCCGGGTTCTCTTGTATCACAAGTTCTTTAAAGGTCAAGCTGAATACATAAACCGTGTTAAGTACTAACAAGAAAGAAATGGTGTTTGACTTGAAGTCTGTACTTAGATACATGAAATTTGACTCAGGGTCATAAAACGAAGGAGAGGTAAATCACAAACGTAGGTCTCTCAATGTCCTTTGCAAAAGGTCAGCTGTCCTTCAGTGCTGGTGTCCTTGGCCTGGGCAACGCGGGGCATCTTCCTCCTGTTTGTGGAGATTCCCGGCTGCAGCCTTTTCAAAGCAATCAGACTGTTTATTTACCAACCAGTGGTCATGACCAGAAGAGTGAGAATTCCCTAATATCCACCATCCTCTGAAGGCAACGAGGCCTTCTCTGGGAATATTATCAGCAGAAATATAAAAAGTAAAATCTTCCAGATATTTCCACCATGCTGACATGTTAACTGGAAACATTTCTGAATTGGACCCTAAAGGAGAACAGCACAAGCAGAAAACACCACAGTGGGAATAAATGGAGAATTACCGTCTTTAAGGCATCCAGATCTCAATGTTTGAAACATGGGCTCCTGTAGTGAAGTCTCCTCAGAATGTATTTTTCAAGTGGTAAGAGCTGTGATCTCCAGAGAGCCATGCTTAGAGCTAGTAGGCTTCACAGCTAGCAACTGTTGTGGAGACCATCAAGCATTTTCATCACATAAGTATTTTCATTACATAGGCAAGGCAAACTTCACTGAGGTCCTGTAATAGCCAGAGAGGGAACCAGAGAATGGAGGAATCTGGGATCTTAGTACCTTTTCCCAGTGCCTCTTTTTTTTTTTGAAAAAAATTATTATTTTTATTTTATGTGTATGTATGTATTGCCTGTATGTAGGTAAGTGCACTCATGTGCAATGCCCGAGGAGGTCAGAAGAGGCTGTCGGATCTCCTGGGACTGGAGTTACGGACAGCTGTTAGCTGTCGTGTGGGTGCTGGGATTCAAACCTGGGTCTTCTGCAAGAACAACCAGTGGGCCATCTCTCCAGCCCCTTCGCAGTGCCTCTTACTGGAGACTAAACTGCCTGTGAGCTCCAGCCTGAGCTGGGCTACCAGTGGATAAACACCTCTAGATCCTTATCTCGGAATCCTTCATCTTTAAGAGCTGCACTGCAGCATGCTTGATAAGCTGCCCCTTTCCTTACTTTTCTTTAACTAGTGGTTCTTGACTGAAAAGGACTTACAGTTTTTAAGATTTATCGTTTCAGGAGATATATTGGAACACACTTATTAAAGCAAAGCCACATTTCCCCCTCTCTCTTCTCTTCTTTCCTTCCTTCTTTTTCCTTTCTTCCTTCTTTCCTCCTTCCCTTCCGTGCTTCCTTCTTCCCCCCACCCATTTTCTTCCCCCTTTTCCCTTGTTCTGGATCAATCCCAGAGCTTTGCATATGCTGAGTACATACTCAGCCACTGAGATACAACCTAGCCTAGGCCACATTTTATTGTACAGTAAACCTCCCATCAGAAGCCAAGTGCCTGGACTCCTAAACAGCTGAGTAGGTGGAGTTCCCTTCTTCCCTCCCTCTCTCCCTTCCTTCTTTCTCTCTCTCTTCCTCCCTCCCTCCTCTCTCTCTCTCTGTGTCTCTCTCTCTCTCTCTCCCCCTTTCCCTCTCCCTCTCCCTCTCCCTCTCTCTTTTTGTGGTGCTGGGGATGGAACCCAGGGCCTTATATATTCTAGGCAAGAGCTCTACCATTGAGTTACACTTTCAGTCCTGAAAAGGTTTACTCAGTGGCAATGTTGCCCACACATCAAGAGTGGGGATAGGCCAGCTACTCCATAACATCACAGGGCAGCTGAGTGACTTGGCTAGCAGGACCTTCTTCCTCTAGAGCTTCACGGTCACTGGGGAAACGGGAGCTTTCAAGACCCTGTAAGTATGGCTATTCCTATGTCAACTCTCCTCCTGTAGCATCAGGTCCAGGGACAAGGCACAGAGCAGCTTTCCTGTCACTTAGGTTTCTAAGATTGTCAGCAACAGAAAACACTTCTAGGCAAGAAAATGACAACTATGGAATTACTTCGGTAGTTCCCCAAGAAGCAGGGAGGAATGAACCACTAAGCTTGGAAGGACAGGACTCAGGGCCAGTAGTAGAATCAAACTGATAGTCCTTTGGAACAAGCCTGCACCACAGTTGTCCTCATGTCTATTGAAGACAAAGGACTCTGACAGTCTTAGCCCACAGACCTAGATCTGCACTCGGCCTCCCGGTAATCTGTTACGGATTCCCACTGTGACCAGGAAGCAGGTAAGGTAACAGAGGCAGGGCAAGGTCCTGGAGGAGGCAGAGGGGTGCTAACAGGACACGAGGTAATTTATGTTCCACAGGGCAATTCCAGTTTCTCGTCACAGAGAACTCTAGCAAATCTGGCTATTATCACCCATCCATCTGCTAGAACTCGACCTTCTACAGCCCAGAGCTTCTTGTTTTTTTTTTTTTTTACTGTGATGCTTTGACTGCCCAGAGCGGTGCCTGACCCATTTGGGAGTCACAGAGAATTTATGGCATGAATAAATAACACCCACTGCTTTGCCTGTTTTACAGAACTAGCTCAGGACCTTCTCTCTCTTTGAGAGCCAGGCCTAACTATGCAAAGGGGCTGGAAAAGCCCCTCTTCAGTTCACACTGTCATTGGGGGCAGCCCAATGATCTGGCTAGGCATCCGGCCAGCTACTCAGTAGTGCTCGGGGATGCAGATGAGTCAGGAGCCCTCTGCATGGAGCTGATACGTCTGAGACATGGCCAGTGGCCCCTCTGGGCCACCGCTCACAGCAGATACACATGGGCCCTGGCTGAAGAGAGCCAAAGAATTATGGTTATGTAAGAAGCAGCAGCTGGGGCCCAAAGACCTGCAGCGCACTGCATCTTCCGCACATTCATTGCTTGCAGGGCCCTTTTCTTCTTTTGACTCCAAAAAATGTGATGAAAAGAAGAGGGGAAAAAGTCCTTGCTGCTGAAAGCCCTGTTCACTGGGCTGGGGGCGAGCAAATCTCATTTTAGCTCAGTTCCCCCAGAGGCAAAAGGTGACCCCACTTCCCCAGCCAGACTGACCTTGGTTTGGAGCTGCTGATAGTCCATGGAGGGGCTCTGGTTGCTAAATTTCTTGCCAGGAATCACCTCTCCTTCTCCACTCCTTGCTGTTCTGTGAAGACTGTAGTACCTCATTACAGTTGACTGCTTCCTTCCCTTTTGTTCGCCCCATGGCTTCGTGGTTGGAATTTTCCCTCAGTATTAGCTGTCTGGGGATGTGAACGGAGAGCTGACTTCTAACACCGACCCTCCAATTAGATATCAAAGCTCACCTTCTGCTCTGCTCAGCATAGCTTCTCTGGGCTAGTCATGGGGGCTCACGGCCCCCAAACTCACTCTTTTTGCTCTTGATTCCCCAAGGTATTACCTATATGTGGTAGTTTGAATAAGAAGTATCTCCCATAGGCTCAAGTGACTGAATACTTGGTCAGTTGAGGCACTGTTTGGAGAGGACCATGTCACCTTTAGGAGGTGTGTCCTAGCTGGAGGAAGTACATCACTGGAGGTGGGCTTTGAGAGTTCATAGCCTGGTCCTACTCAGTTTCTCTCTCCCTATGCTTCTGTGTGTGCTTGGAGATGTGAGCTCTCAGCTTTCTACTCCAGCTGCCTCCTGCCGTTTCCCCCGCCATGATGGACTCTCTCTTTGGAGCAGTAAGGCTGAATAAACTCTTCCTTCTATAAGTTGCCTTGATCATAGTGTTTTATCACAGCAACAGACAAATAACTAATACACCATGTCCCCCTCACATCTGTACATATTAGTGAGCACCATGGAGGTGGGCCAAGGTGACTGAGCCACAGTCCTGGCCCACCGCCAGTTCCTACCAGGGAATCTAGAGAAGTGACCTAAGTTCTGAGCACATCACCACTCTTATCTGTCGACATTTGATTACAGTGGACCGAACTCCTAGCTCCACTGTGAGGACTCAGTGGGTTAGTGTCACGCTTAGAACATCTCCTAGCACACAGCAAATGCTTGATAAACATTCATCTTTATTGTTGCACCTGCCATAATTCTGGAAATGTCATCTTGGTCTTTCTCATTTCCACATTCTCCCAGTACTTCTCGTCTGAAGCACACAGGATCACTTGCTGCTAGCAGGCTTTCCCCCCTCAGCATTACTCTGCTTATCTTTGCTCTTCTGGAACAATGTGATTGTCAGTGCCAGATAAGTGTTCTTAAGCTGCCAGTTACTCTGACCACCCATCAGCCCTTGACTTCCGTGCTACATAGTTTCAGTTGTTAACTTGGCACACCTGATGGAGGGAACCTCAACTGAGGCATTTCCTCTATTGGATTGGCCTGTGGCCATGTCTGTGGAGCATTTTCTCAACTGTTGAGTGATGTGGGAGGCCCCAGCCCACTGTGGGTGGTGCCACCTCTGGGCAGGTAGTCCTGGGTTGTATAAGAAAGCAGGCTGAGCACAGGACAGGGGAGCAAGCCAAAAAAAAGCATTTTCCCATGGTCTGTGCTTCAGCTCCTGCCTCCAGATTTCTGCCTCCAGGTTCCTGTCCTGAGTTCCTGCCTTGGCATCCCTTGATGATGGACTCTGAACTGTAAGCCAAATAAACTCTTTCCTGCCCAAGCCGGTTTTGTCAATGTTTTATCAACGCGAATGGAAGGAAACTAGGACAACTTGTAACAAAACTCCTTGTAGACTTTTCATCTTTAAGTGCAAACAACCAAGGAATATTTTTCATGAGCCTGTCATGTGTGCTAAGTGTTATGAGGATAAGCAGGTTTGTCAACCCATCTATTCCATTTTAATCAGAAGCTTACTAGTCATTCGTGCTTACTGTTTCCTGGTCCCTGTCCTGAGCAGACTCCTGTGACCTCCTCTACACCCCACATCCTCCCCCTCCACCTCTCCCCTTGAACTTCTTCCCATCCACGGCCTTGATCTGGGCCTCTCTGTTTCTTGCCAAGACTGTGGCAAACCTCTAATCTCGATATTTATTATCCTGGAAATACTTCCTGAAATACAAATTAAACCTGTCATTTCTTTTAATTTTTTTTTTTTTAGTTTATTTATTTCTATTTTGTGTGTATGCCTGCATGTATGTAAGTGCTCTGGTGTCTTGCAATGCCCGTGGAGGACAGAAAAGGGTGTCAGATCCACTGGAACTGGAATTACGGACAGTTGTTAGCCACCATGTGGGTGCTGGGATTCAAACCCTGGTCTTCTGCAAGAGTAGCCAGTGTTCTTAACCACTGAGCCATCTCTCCAGCCCCTAAATCTGTCATTTCAAGAGCAAGACTATCAATGTTCCATCTTACTCTTATGTGGAATTGAAAAAGAAGAACTCCTAGAAAAACAGAGCTGAGAGCTGGGGAGGGAGAGAGTAGGAAAATATTGGCCTCATATACAAAATTTCTGTCAGGAGGAAAAAGATCAAGAGGATTGTCACACATCTGACTATAGTTAATGTATTCTTCAAAAAGAATTTTTTGTGTATGTGTCTATCTGTGTCTGTAGCACACAATATGAGTGTATGGCATGTGTGTGGGAGTGACCTCTAAGGCCAGAAGTGGGCATCATATCTCCTGGAGCTGGAGTTACAGGCAGCTCCATGGAGTAACTGCAGTTACCATGTGGGTGCTGGGAACCAAACTCAGGTTCTCTGGATGAGCGAGAGGCTCATCCACCGACCCATTTCTCCATCCAAAAAAATTGTTGAGAATAGATTTTAAGGGTTTGCAATACACACCAAGAAAAAAATGAGCATTAGTAATACAAAAATTAACCTGTTTCATATAACCGCTCCATAATGTATTCATATTACAAAATGTTCTATACATATATATGTGTGTGTGTGTGTGTGTGTGTGTGTGTGTGTGTACATATATTATTTGTTAAGCTTCTTTTTCCAGACTAGGTTTTTGTGCATGCTAGGCAAATGCCCTAGCATATCCCTAGCTTTATTTGTCAATTTTTAAAAATTTATTGTTTTTATTTTATGTGTATGCTTGTATTGCCTACATGTAGGTAAGTGCACCAATGTTGTGTAATGCCTGGGGAGGACAGAAGAAACTATTGGATCCCCTGGGACTGGAGTTATGTACAGTTGTTAGCTGCCATGTGGGTGCTGGGATTCAAACTCAGGTCTTCTGCAAGAACAACCAGTGTGCTTAATCACTGAGCCATCTCTCCAGCCCCTATTTGTCAATCTTAATAATTAATTATTTTTAAAGACTTCTAGTGTTTCTTTTTTTTCAAGATAAAAGTTAAATTCCACACCCAGCTGTTGTTAATGTACCCAGTATTAACAGACTCAATTCTGACCATTCTGACACAACCCAGGGATCACGTTGCTGGTGTGCTGACATATTCTCTTCTGTCTGGAACAACTTCCCTGAACTTCAAAATCTGTCTGCCTCCTAATGCTCCCACAGAACTTAGTGCTATTTTTTTTTTAATTAGGATGCTTGTACCTTTGAATTGTTTACAAAAGATTTTCTTTGGTTAAGTGCTAACTGTTGGGGGTGGAGCATGGCTTCAGCTTGTTCATGAGGCACCTGTCCAGCACATTATTAGATAACCACATAATATAGAATTGACCTACTAAAATTGGTTCTTCAAACGCAGGGACTTTTCTCTCATTTTTCTCTTGCTCTTATAGCAACAGTGATCAGAGGAGTGCTTTATAGTCCTTGCCTCTCAGTTTGTGTTTTGGTCTGTCTTGAACCCAGTCCACCCTACAGTTTACCTCTATTCCATCCCACCAAGGGCACCAGGAACTGCCATATGGATAGACCCAGTGAGCCAGACCACTTCCCTGATGGCACTTCCTCATGTCCCTGATCTTTCGAAGGCACAGTCTTGGAGCCTGGTCCAAGGACCTCTCTTTCCTTCTGTCTACTCTGCTATTTTGGCTACCTCTTGCAGATGCAGACTCTGAGCACTGCCTCTATACTAATCACACATTTATAACTGCTGTCTGTTTTCCTCTCTGGAGCCAAAGACTCCTGTATATAGTTGGATGCACCTCATTCTACTTCTCAAGCCTGTTAAACGGATGCCCTTCATCCAACACCTCTTCTCCATCCAACAATCAGTAATTGCAACTCCCATCTCAGGTTGCTCAGCTCAGACATCATGGGACAACTTTGAGTTCTTTCTTGCTCTCACACTCTGCCTGGTCCATCACCATGTTTTCTTGTTCCTCTTTTCACTGTATCTACAGACTCTGACCATTTCTCACTACTCTGGCCAGCCTCACCTGAGCGATTTTAATGGATTTCTACATACTCTGCCCATCTTGACCCTTGACCTCTCATCTTGACAGCCTGATTGATATGGGGAGAACCTAATCCAGGTCATGTCACTCTTCTCTGCAGAGCTCTCCAATGGTTTCCACCTCAGAAGGCCCACATGATCTGACCTCATTGCCTCTCTGGCAACTTGTGCTCCAACCATCTCCCTTGTACCCTGACTGGTCTTTGGCCATTCTGGCCCCCTTGCTGTTCCTCAGACAGGCCAGGCACACCCTTGCTGACCTGACTATTGCTTAGTGTTCTCCTATCCTAGCATGCTTCCCAAGGAATGCATAACATACTTCTCCACTGCCTGCAAGCCTTTTCAAGTATGTTCTTCCACAAGCACGTGCTATACTTAAAATGTACTTTATATGCCATCATATAGTCTATGGGATATTATGTGTGTAAAGCTCTAATTTTAAAGATGGTCAGCCAACTTGCAGTCAGGGATGCACTGGCCAGCTGGAATTCTGCCAGAAGTGTCACCCTCTAGAGGTTGCAGTGCTGAATTTCTGTCACTTACATCTCAGGCAGCAACTGACACTCTGCTAGTTAACATACTAAATTAAAAAAAAAATTGACTGCAAGTATTTAGGGACACCTCATGATCTTACATGAACAGGATATAAGAGTTCAACAAGGCTTATAACCTGTACCCGTCATGAGAGAACTGATCCCTAGTCTATCTTGTGTCCTTCTGCTGATTTGGAAGAATTTCAGGTTACAGGATAACAACCAGAGTATGTGGAATATCAGAAATATAGGAAGGTTAACTGAAATTCAGAACAGTATATTTTATTATTTGGGGTTTCGTTTACTAAAATTTGTTTGGTTAATAAACACCATCAGCATAACATAGCTTGAGATGAGTCTTGAGTGTTCCCTACAATACCATATGGGGGGTGATTCTCTACCTCACTGACCTGACACTCCTTAGAGAGCACTGCTATTTACCAAAAGGTGTGTCACAACTGGGGCTGGGGAGATAGATCGGTAGCTAAAGAGCATGCCACATACGTATGAGGATCTGAGTTCAAATCCCCAGAATCCACATGAAGCTGGGAGCCGTAGTAAACACCTGTAACCCCAATGTTCATACTGTGAGATGGAAAGTGGAAACAAGAGACTTTCTGAAAGGTCCTGTGTCAGCCAGTCTGGCATTTGCAGTAGTAAACAAGAGATCTCAGACAAGATAGAAAGCAAAGGCCAACATCTGGGGTTGTTCTCTGACTTCCACAGTACACTATGTACGCACATACCTGCATGCACATGTTCACATGTGTATACACACATAAAATGTAAAAAAAAAATCAGAATTGTGCATATCTAAACTGGCTTAGGTCAAATTTACAAGCCCTTCCAGTCCCTGTTTAATTTTTCTCTGTAACCTATAACTTAACACCACACACATAGCTTTTTTGTTGTCTCTCTAGCTGTGAATGGCATGAGCTCCATGATGTCAGGCGTGGCTGTCCATACATGCCAGTTTGTTCACTACTATAGCCCAGTGCAAGTAGCAGTGCTTGGTCTAACAGCAATACCTAGATATCTGCTACATTAATGAATAAAAGAAGGTAAGAAGATGCAGGCTTCAAGAGAACAGCTCTAACACTGAAAGAGGTCAAAAGAAAATACAGGATGTGTTCTTTTTTAGTGGAATATCAAGGAAACTTGGAAACTGTCATGTTGTACAACAAAGATAATCACTACAGCCTAAAGTTGCAGATATGACTTTATCTCTCGCCTGAGAATTGTCACCCCCTCTAAGAAAAGTCAGCAACTCTCCCTGAACTGAAAGAGGATCTGGCACAGCGTGCAAAAGTCTTCTCTAAATTTCCAGTTGATTAAAAAGTGAAGTCGTTCTTGAGCTGAGTTACCAGACTGGTTTTGCATCACTGAGGCATGGAGCAATTCTCAAACAGATCCAGGATTTGCATAAGGTTGGTTCAAGAGTGGGCTGGGAGTAACACAGAGGGCAAACTAGTATGTGCATACTCAAAGCTTGGCAAGATCTTTCTTAAACTATCTCAAGAGATCCAGGAGAGGGGCATTTGGGGCATGCCCCAAACAGTGTAAGCCAAAGCATTCAGGAAAGAAAATAGAGAATGCATCCAAGGGGATACACAGCTCAAGGGAGCAGAGCAAAGGGTAAAGAGAGGGAAGAGATGTCAGGAAAGGAGGCAGAGGTCAAGACTGGACCCCATGAAATGGGGTGGGCTACAGGGGGCCATGACACACTTTAACATTGTTGACTGAATTCTTCTGATTTTCATACAATATAATTTGATGACATTTAGATCCCCTCCCCTGTCCACACTGCCCCTTATTGCCCCCCGCCCAACTAATGTACTCTATTATTATATAACAAGGTCTATAGAGTCTAATTTATGTCCCCAAATGTCCTTTAGTGTGAATCCATCCACTGGAGTCTGGTTAACATACCAAGAGTCTCTTCTTTGAAGGAGGCTGTCTCTCCCTGTCCCAGCTACCATTTTAACATTTTTAAACAAGAGAATAGGATCAGAGTTGTGAGACTAGGGCCAGAAGCCTGGTGAGGAGGCTGGTGCAGTATTCTAGGTAAGAGGTAGTAAAACCCAAGACTTGGAGATAGTGAGACAGACAAGCCAGCTGCCAGGGTGGTGGTCACAGAGGAGGGCAGAAGAGGCAAAGATGGTTTTCAAAGAGGCCACAGTCTGAAATCCACAGACAGAGCTTTACTGTGTCAGTAAGGCCATGGGCTCACCCCAGAAGCATGCTCAACTTCACAGAAGCAGACTGATATCCTGCAAGAATCAGCTCAGTTTGGTTTAGCTAGCCACTGCGTAGAAGTGGGGGAAGGATGGGGCAGGGCACAAAAATTCCAGTGATCACATGCCTGTATGGCTATCTTTCACTCTAGGTGATTCTGGGAGTCACTCTGGAGGCTCAGGGACTGATGGCATAGCAAAATAGAGTAGGCCCTATGTAGGACGGGGGAGTCTAAGGTATAGCATCTGGCCCTCCAAGGAAAGCCTTGGCCACCAAACTCAACCAAGGAAAGAAGATTCAGGTATTGAGAACCCAGACCCAGGGGGTACTTGGAGCAGAAACTGAGAAATTATAATGAAGGCCAGTCCTGGGCTTTGGGAAGACTCAGAATGAAGCTACCAAAGAAACCATAGGGTCTCCCACCTCGGGGGGAGGGCCTGCCTCCATGCCCACAGTCAGGCATGGCTGACAGCAAATGGGGCAGAATGTCCTCACACATAACCTGGGGAAACCATGAAGCCCACTTCTAGTTAACAATTCCCTTTTTCAGAGCTCAGCAAAGCTTCAAGGAGACAATAAAAAAATTCTGTATGTCAAGAATCCCATCACTGGGGCTGGGGAGATGGCTCAGTTGATATGAGCACTTGGTTTGCAAGCAGAAAGACTTGAATTTGGGTCCCCAGAATCCGTGTAAAAAAGTGGGCATGGCTGTAACCAAGCATTAGGGAGTAGAAATAAGCAGATCCAGAGAGAACTCCATTCAGCTAGCCCAGACTAATCAGCAAACTTCTGGTTCAGTGTGAGGTCTTGCCTCAACTAATAAGGCAGAGAGTAATAGAGAGACACAGGAGGTCATGTTTTGACCTCCTGCATGTGTGCACATGGGGTGGGCATCCGCACACTCATGCACATGCTACACATATACACATACATTTATCACTCACACACAATTGTATTATTATTTTATGTGTATGAGTGTATTGCCTGCATGTATGTAAGTGCACCTATGTCATGCAATGCCCATGGAGGTCAGAAGAGGGCTTAGGATTCTCTTGGAACTTGAGTTACAGACTGTTGTTAGCCACCTTGTAGGTGCTAGGAATTGCAACTGGGTCCCCCGCAAGAGCAGTCAGTGCTCTTAAACCACTGAGCCATCTCTCCAATCGCATCCACACATAATTTTTAATATTGAGCCATGGACTGACCAGCTTATTTAACCTAAGCCCATTTCCTATTGTATTGGGAAGAGAAAGAACGCTCTTGAGTAGAAAATACCCAAACTATTCACCCAAATTATTCACCCAAATTATTCTAACAAATTTTTGTGCAAAACAGCTTGCTTCTCTGTTGCTTCTCCCTCTTTCAGCACCTTCCGGAGAAGACAGGAATCAGCAGCGCAAAGGCAGGAAAAGGCAAGCCCAGAAGACAGAGGACACCAGCCACCAATGGGCCACTTTGTTCCACACAATGCCAGCACACAGTGTGGTCGGTTGCCTTTCCTCTAAGTGACCTGTCTCTATTCTCCCACCATTCCTGTGCTCAGTAGAGCCACTGAACCCATGGGAACCACAATCTCAGAGCATCAGAGAGCTATGGAGAGGCATGGGTGTGGGCTTGGCCTCCATGGATTCTGGCAGGCCTGCAATACTCTTCAGATTGGGAAACGCTTCCCCGTCCTCAGTCCTCAGGGACATCCTCCACACACTGCCTACAGAAACTGGAGAGTGGAGTGCTTCTGGCTGCTCTGGGACTCCCTCCATTTCCTTGCCTCTTCTCAGCAACCCTTAGCAACTGCTTCAGAGTCTCAACAAAGGAAAAGCTTACCTTACCCAGCCTGGGAAACTGCTAATCACTGGAGTCTGACAACGAGTACAAGTGGCATTAGCCTTGGCCTCAATCCAAGGCTGGAGTATTCCCATTTCAGGCATTGTAGCCACCCTGACATTGTCACCAGACCTTTGTCCCTCCACTGCCTGTCTTATTGTAAGTGTCCTGAGGCAAAGGAGACCACCCAGGTTGCTAAGAAGCTGCCTTAGTTGTTCTTGTAGGAAGCAGGGAGAGAGGTGGGCCTAAGGAGTCAGAAGTCCTCCTTCCTGGAGATTGAGAGATGTCCTGGGTGACCATAAGTCACTTGACCCAGCATGACCTCTGCGTGGCATGCCCTCAGGCAGCTGCAGAGAAGCGAATGCACATTGCTGAATTTGGAGTCCAGGTAAGAGAGTGGGGTGCGGAGCCAGGTGCATGGCAGGTTCCTCTGTCCATTTCACTCAGTCCTAGGGCTTGCCCTCAGGTAGTGTATTTTATCTCCATTTCATAGCATTGCTAGGAAGGGCAGAGCTGGGCCTACTAGCGTGGCTACCTCTAGACCCCAGGCTGTCACCACCACACTGAATTGCCTGTTAGTGACAGTATAAGGAGCAATGGAGGAGTTCAGCCTCCTTCTGGGAAGATAAGCTATGTCTTGCCCTCTTAGAATTCACACATTGAAGTCCTAACCTCAAATACCTCAGAATGTGATATGTTAAATGTGATTATGTTAAATGAGGTCACTAGAGTGGGTCCTGATCCCAATATGACTAGCAGCCTTGTAAGACGAGATCATGATGCATAGAGGAGAGACCCCAGAAAGGCCCTGGGTAAAGTTGGCCAGCCAGTCCTGTTGTCATTTTGATCTTGGACGTCTAGCTCGCTGAACTGGTTGGAAATCATTTTCTGTTGTCTGTGCACTTTAATTTCTTGGGAATAACTACTCTCATCTTCCTCTCAAAACAAGATGTGAAGAAGGAAAACAGAAGGTAGTGGGTTAGACTTCCGGCACAGCTGACATGGAAAGCACAGCTAGGGAGCGTGCCAGGCACTTCTTGTGTATGACCTAATCATAACCACAGGGAAGTTTGGGTGTCTGTTCCCCAAGCCTCCCATCCTGCCCATCAATCATTACCCAGGTTTTGATAATGACCCACACGTTAGTAACTGCTGAAAATGCACACGCAAGTGAGATATCCACCTGGGGGGTGGAAGGAAGTCAGTCCCTGAATTTTGTGAGCCTTTAATTTGAGCACATCCTGTCATGAGTGAACATAAGTGAACGCCCACAGAATGGGTGAAGAAGAAAGTCCCTTTGACTTGTAAGAGGTGGGGAAGGAACTCAGAGATTTTACAAAATGAACCCAGGGACAGGGGAAATTGAAAAGGAGTGTTTCAAGAAGAAAAACTAGCTAGAGGTGCAGTCCAGTGACACAGCGGAGGAAGAGGAGGGGGAGGAGGAAAAGGGGGAGGAGGAGGAGGGGGAGAATAAGCATGAGAATGAAAATGAGGAAGAGGAAGAGGAAGAAGAGAAAGAAGAAGACACATACTAATTGCTTGTTTAGTAACACAAAAACCTAGAGAAAGTTGTCCAGGGAGAGAGAGGGCTTGAAGGCAGAACTGCTCTGTAGGG
>NW_008337446.1:1060528-1060705 GCF_000622305.1 Nannospalax galili
AAGTTGTCCAGGGAGAGGGCTTGAAGGCAGAACTGCTCTGTAGGGAAGGTTCAGGCCCATCTCTAACAGTGTTTTTGATTCTTCAGGTAACTGTGAAAAAAAAAAAAAGACACCCATACAGGAATGCTTATAACTCTGTGTGTGTGTGTGTGTGTGTGTGTGTGTGTGTGTGTGTGT
>NW_008337446.1:1060729-1068215 GCF_000622305.1 Nannospalax galili
TTTAGCATTCTGCAGTTTGGTATTCCTCAGAGTTGACAAATTCCAAGTGAAAATCTTGATCACTTTTTAAAAACTATGTTTTATTCAATGCAAACTTATGAAGATATTCCCTTTTCACCTTAAACTGACAGGGAAATTATAATCTGTATTCAAACACCCAGAAAAATATTTGCTCCAGAATCACCTATACTGATATATGTGTAAAATAATAACAATGTATTTTGTTTATTCCATCTTTAGTCATATGTATAAAATAGAAAAGTAGGAGAAAATCTCTGCCTGATCTCATATTTGGGGAGAGAAGTTCTAACTACGCTTTATTACAAGTGGGAAAAATATCTGGGGGAGGGAGAAAGAGAAGGAAGAGGAAAGAAGGAAGAGAAGGAGGAGGGGGGAATAAGAGGAGGAGGAGGAGGAGGACGAGGACGAGGACGAGGACGAGGACGAGGACGAGGAGGAGGAAGAGGAAGGAACTGAACCCTTTAGCTTGGGCTCTGAATGTTCTTCAAGATATAAGCACATTTCATTGTGATCACCTTCGAACTCTGGGTTGAGTAGAAACAGCTAATTTGTCTATAAGTTTCCATGAAACACACAAAAGGATTAAAGCTGCCAGTTTGAAATAGGATCTGAAAGTGAGTGAAATTCTTGTACTGTTCATGGAGAAGAGGGCAGCTGGCCAGTGAGCCAGTCCGGAGCTGAATGTGGAGATAGGCAGCTCCAGAGGCTGGACCAGGGCACTGGGTGCCTAGTGCAAATGTCAAAGTCATAGAAAAGAAGCAGGACAAAGTGACCAGAAACAATAATCTTGTTTAGTAGGTGGAGCCTACAGGGCATCTGTGGGAATATGACTAGCTTATATACAGGGCAGGAAAGGCTGGAGGAGTGGTAGAGGGGACAGTTCTTAGCAGAGTGCCTGAGCATAAAGTCATTGTTAGGATTTGAATCTCAGTGTCTCACAGGCTCATGAACTCTTTTGAATGATTGCTCCCAGCTGGTTGGCACTATTTGGGGAGACTATGGAACCTTTAGGAGGTAGGGCCTACCTAGTTAAAGTAGGCCATTAGAGGTGGAGCTTTGCAGACGATACCTGGTCCCTGGCTTCAACCTTGCTCTCCACTTCCTGTTCCTGTGGGATCTTTGCCACAGGCTCCCACCACCATAATCTGAGCTGTTTCATCATGCCTTTCCACCATGAGGGACTAGCCCTGTACAACCTCCAACCCAAATAAACCTTTCCTCCCTTAAGTGGTTTCTGTCAGAAATGGTAGTCCCAGTGACTGAAAAGTAACTAATACAGTGTTAGTAGTTAATAAGTTAGCAGACCCCTGTTCCAAGTATCCTATGCATAGCTCTGGCCTGAGGATCGCAAGATTTTTGCAATATCTAAGTTTCAATCTTGGGCAGATAGTATAGTCAGAGATTTTAATATGAATTAGCTATAACATTTAAGAATATTTAATTCTGGGCTGGAGAGACAGATGACTCGGTGGTTAAGAATACTTGCTGCTCTTGCAGAGGACCTAGGTTTGGTTCCCAGCACCCATGTTGAGTGGCTCACAACTGCCTGTAACTCTAGTTCCAGAGGATCTGACATCCTCTTCTGGCCTCCTTAGGCATCTGCATGTGTACATGTGGCACACATACTTAGACACATACACACACAAAATAAAACAAAATATTTAAAATAAGCAAAATGCACATTAAAAAGAAAGAATATTTAATTCTGCTATAGAGTGTAAGAAAAATTGTTAGCCACAGAAACGAAATAGAACATATAAGTACTGAGCACATTAAAAAAAGATGGAGTGGGTGACCTCTCAAAAAAATTAAGCTTAGAATTACCATTTGACTCAATAACTCCAGTTAAGTACCTATCCCAGAGAACTGACAGATTCCACACAATAGCCATAAAGCAGCAACAACTGAAATATTCATCAACAAATGAATGAACAGAATAGTGATATGTACAGATAATGGGATATTATTCAGCCTTAAAAATGAATGAAATTCTGATATATGCTGCACTGTGGGTGAATCTTGGAAACACTATGGTAAGTAAAATAAGACAGACATAAGGTTTGTTGAATTCCCTATGATCAATCCAGGTGTTTATAACATTCCCAGTAAAAAGATGTGAAAACTGAAGGTCAGAACCCAACCAAAGTTCTCCAGCTGCTGGATATTTGTGTTGGTATCAAACCCACATCTGTCTGGTAGAAAAGATACAGCCCAGGTTCAAGGCAGGAGCATCCAGATAGTCCTTGTAAAAGGGACCTTGGTAATCTAAAAGAGAAGATAGACCGTGTTACCTTGTTAGCTGGAGGAGAGGTTCAAGAGTGTGCACAGTGGGGTGGGAGAGGTGGCTCAGAGGTTAACAGCACTTGCAGAGGACCTGGGTTCAGTTCTCAGCACCCACATGGCAACTCAAAACTGTTCTTAACTTCAGTTCCAGGGGATCTAATGTCCTCTTCTGGCCTCTCTGGACACTGCATGTATGTGATGCACTTACATACCTATAGGCAAAACACTTATACACATAAGTTTTTTTTCTGGTCTTTTTGAGACAGGGTCTCCCTGTAGCTCCGGCTGTCCTGGAACTCACCATGTAGATAGACCTTAATTTTTTTTAAAAAAAGAAAAGTGTGTACAGAGAGAACATACTACTTTGTGAGTCTAGAATAAATAAGTACAATGAAAACTGGAGTTGACTGGGTGCTAATTAGTTAGCCTCTAATAACTGGGATAAAGGGCAGGATGCAATTATTCACTGGGTAAAGCAATCCCCCTTTTGTTTGCCTCAGGGGGTAACCTCTGAGGATTGCTATGCTAATTCCAACCAAAAAGGTCAAGAACCTTTTTTTTTTTTTTTGCTAAAGAATATAGTATATTTTGCTATATCCTTTTGTAAACTAATTGTGGAGAGCCTGAATTACATTTCAAAAAAACTTTATGAATTATTATTATTAGTGTGTATACATGTACATGTGGAAGTCAGACAGTCCTCTCTTTCCACAGTTACATGTGTTCTGGGGTAGAATTCACATTGTCAAGTTTGTACTATAAGCACCTTTATCCACTGAGCTATTTTGCCAGTTGATTTTTGTTTTGTTTTGGAGATGGGATCTCACTATGTAGCCCTGGCTGGCCTGGAACTCACAGAAATTCACCTGCCTCTGCCTCCGAAGCACTGGCTTGATGGCATGCACTGCCACACCGGGCTTTTAGTTTTTAATTATTGTGTATATAGGGTGGTGGGGTGGTGGGGAAGGTTGTGCATGTGGGTGAAGGTGCCCTCAGAGTCCGGAAGGGGATGTCACATCCCCTGAAGCTGAGTTACAGGCAGTAATGAGCTGCCTCATGTGGGTGCTGGCAACCAAACTCTGGTCCTCTGCATGAACAGGATGTGCTCTTAACCACTGAGCCTTCTCTCCAGTTCCCAAGTCGTGTTTTAAAGTAAAAACTTGAGTTACATAGAAGATAAGGTCCTCTGGAGGAGAAATAAACCCTCTGGGGAGCAGCTCTGATGTTCAGGGTGGTCAAGGCAGTCCTGGTGGTGACGGTGGTGGGGTTCCAGAGCAGAAGAGGAGCTGTGGCTCAAGGGGGTCATCTAAGACTGGCCTTCCAGCAAGAAGCTTGTGGCTGTGTGGTGTCGTGTTTTTCATCTCTCCACCGAAGCATCTCTTTTTTTCCTTCCCCAGGTTGTTTGGCTGAGTGTCCTACCCGGCTCAGAAAGGCTGTTCATGGTGCGACTTCAGAACAGCACTGTTTCCATTTGGAATGTGTTGATCACTCACTCTCAGATAGCACCACAAGCATTCTGCCTTTGAATAAGATTGTTTATTCAAAGTGGGTATTTTTCATTTAGAAATGGTCTGTTCTTGGCCTCTCTTCCTTTTA
The DNA here is from genome assembly GCF_000622305.1 of Nannospalax galili. Taxonomy (NCBI): domain Eukaryota; kingdom Metazoa; phylum Chordata; class Mammalia; order Rodentia; family Spalacidae; genus Nannospalax; species Nannospalax galili. The sequence continues at coordinate 1,064,630 of NW_008337446.1, forward strand.
CCTACCTCAAAACTCTGATGGTTTGTGAAGAACTACGTGGCCTCTAAAGGCACTGGCAGGCTGGCTTATCATCTTATCATTTACTTATCATCTAGCTGGCACTGCCCCATGCCCAGTCAAGCACTGATGTGTTTGTAGTGAGGACTGAGCAATCACTACAAAAAAGCTCTCAAGGCCAGGATATGCAAGTGGAGAGCAGTCCAAACACCTGCATGGCAGAATGCACACTCCCATGCTGACTGGGTAGGCATGGGCTGTGTCCAGAACCCTCTGAAGAACTGGTGTATGGGCATCAATGGGTAATGACAACCTGGGGCTGGGGGAGCAAACAGGCAAGACCAAAGGTCTTTTCTTTCTGTCTTATACTTCGCAATTAAAGAAATAATGCCCTAAAAGCTGCACATTTTCTCAAAGACCTGCTGGGGATGGAATTCATCTGCATGCTGGGGAATGCACTAAACTATGCTCCGTCCACAGCCCTTCCATATTTTCTCTGATAGAGTAGATGTCAGGTCTTTTTATTATTTAAATTAAAGAAGACTTAGTAAACATACCTGAATTTGATTTCATATTCATTTCTTAGTAAACATTTCTGTCAATAATTTCGTTAGTCAAAAAGAAATCTTTCCTTATCACATGCTTCAATATTTGGTTTGGGAGCTGGACAGATGGCTCAGCAATGAAGAGTCCTCTTCCAGAGGACCCAGATTCACTTCCCAGCATCCACATCAGGGAGTTCACATCTGCCTTCAACTTCAGCTCCAGGGAATCTGGCTTCTGTGGGCACTTTGCATGCATGTGGTCAAACAAGCTAAACACACACACATAAATAAAAATAAATAAATGTTAAAAAATTGGTTTCAAACAGAGAACACTTCCAGATCCTTTGCAAAATGATTTAAACATTTTGTCATCTTAAAAATGTTAATGATGACATTACTCTCCTTGGTTTTACAGAAACTAAAGGAACAAAGCAAAGAATCTGTTTAAGATGATAGAGTGAGGGCCTCACCTAGGTCAACTGCATCTAGGTCAGCTCGCTGTCTGTGGCATAGATTTTCACAGAGCCTTTGCATCATCTTGCCTCCCTTGTAGTTTCAGACAATTGCTTGTCTATTTTTAGCAGGCACAACCCACTGGGGGGAAAAGAGATGTTAACAAATAAAAGAAAAAGAATGTAAGGCAGAAGGACAGAATGAATGTCAGAGGTGAGATAACAGGGTAGCTTTTTATTTTATTGTATTGTATTTTATTTATTTTTTGATTCCTAAGAGAAGTCAAGGGCATCCCCCCCTCCCCCGGATAACATTTAAGTGGACCAAATACACTTTATTCATGGCAACCTTTTTTTCTTCCATTTCCCTAATCCTGTCTCTCTTGGCTCTCCCTGACATTTGAACTATTCTTCTGTAAGGATGTTTACTAGATCCTGCTGTGTAGTAGCACACATTGGCAGTCATACTGATTAACTCACTAGATCGGAGACTCTAAAGACACTGGCAGTGATTTGGACAAATTTATTTTGGTCATGGAGTGTAGCATGTTCTCTGAGTGAATGAACAGATGAAGAAGAAAATATGCACAGTGAGAGTGACCAAGAAAACACTGAGTCTGAGTCTATCTTTAGCTACTCTTGGAGAACGATTTGTTCTCCAAACTTATTTTTCTTAAGATATGGCAGCCCAGGCTAGCCTCCAACTCTCCATCCTCCTGCCTCTCTGCCTCTGGTGTGCTGAGAGTAGTCATATACCACCACCCACACCTGGCAAAGCCCCCTGACTTTTCTTCAGAATGTTTGAGGCATCAGTGCTTGACCCAAATAAATAAAACCTATGAGCTTGGCTCTGAGTCTACATTCTAGAGGAGGGACGGAGAGGGAGTAGGTATGGCATTTTAGTGTGCTGACTTTGGGGAAGATGACATGGGAAGGGTAATGAAGCATGGGTTTGAGGTTGAGGTTGATAAGGACTCACCTTTTCAGCATCATACAGGATTAGAACTGCACCAGACCAGAAACTGTCCTTGCATAAACTCTTCATTTTCTGGAGAAAGAAATTTTGGCTAAAGGAGAGTGAGTGTCTTGCCCAAGACCAGTATGTTAAATGGTGGTATAGCTTTGATGGAATAATTTTTATATAAAATAGTAAGTGAAACAATGCATTAAAACCTTGCCACAGTGCACCAGGCTGGAAACCTAGCTTTTAAAATCATTAATACATGTTATAGTACCACCCACAGAAGATAAAGGAGGACGATAAACTGATCTGACAAAGCACTAAAACAAAAGAAAAAAAATGGTGGCACATGCATGTAATTCCAGAACTTGGGGAGTGGAAGGATTGTTAGTGGAGTTGTCAATGCCTGGGCTCCAGCAGTTCCCACAAAGCAGACTCAGCACCCCCAATGTAGCAATGAGAAGACAACAGTGAGAATGGGGGGAAAAGTGTATTCAGTGTGACCACACTAGGAAAATGAACAAGGGAAAGGTCCAGTGCCCCCCACAAGTCTGTCTTTGGGGTACTAATGAAGTTTAGGTTTAAACAGAGGACAAGAGATACCCATAATTAAGCAGTCCTGATCAAGGTGTGGTCTCTTTCATCACTGTCTTGGCTTCAAGTCTCTCCTGCAAGGTGGAGAGAGCTGCAGGAAATCTCTTCCTGAGAGGCAAGTTCTTCCACTGGCTGGCACCAAGGCGCTTTGACTTTTCCCTTCTGCCAACTTGAGATTCTAGGGAAATCTGAATTCTCTGGAATCCATTGTTTCAATTGTCTGACAGCACTGTGTCTCTCTTTAAAATATCTTCACTCTTGCCAGGGCAGTTGCAGCAGAAGGATCAAGAATTCAAGGTCAGCCTATTTACACAGCAAGTTTGAGGCCAGCCTGGGCTATATGAGACCTTATCTCAAAAAGAAAACCCAAAGCCCTGTTTAGGCCATGTTTTTGAGGTTTTTGTTGATGTTGTGTGATGTTAAAGACTTTCTTCCACCTTTGAACCTTGTCTTGATGGGCAGAGGTGGGCAGGAAGTAAAGGCTTGTATTTTTCAACTCAGTGTATCAGTGTTGCCTAAGAACACACTTAGAAACAGACTTTTCTGCTTTGAGCATGAATTGGCCTCTAGTTCATCCCATTGTTTCCTGAGAGCACAAATAGGTCTAGGTAAAATATTGGTGCCTAGAGACTGGGGAGATAGCTCAGTGGTTAAGAGTGGAGGACCTGGGTTCGATTTCCAGCAGCCACATGGTGGCTAACAATGGTCTATAACTCCAGTTCCAGGGAAATCTGGTGCCCTCTTCTGACATTCTTGACAGGAATTGCACCACATGGGTGCACCTATTTACATGCACACAACACACTCATACATATAAAATAAAAAAATAATTAATGGACTGGAGAGATGGCTCAGCAGTTAAGAGCACTGACTGCTCTTGCAGAGGACCTGGGTTTGATTCCCAGCACCCACATGGAGGCTACAAACAGTCCTTAACTCCAGTTCCAGGGAATCCGAAGTCCTCTTCTGACCTCCTTGGCACTGCGCAACATGGGTGCACTCACATACACGCAGGCAATACACTCATACACATAAAA
>NW_008337446.1:1068311-1123475 GCF_000622305.1 Nannospalax galili
AGGGGGGGTGGGGGGGCGGGGGGCACCCAAACTTTTCTTTCCATTGCCACCTTGATTATTCATCCATCAATGAGTTTTTAAAGGCAAATTTTATTCAGTTACTTTGGGACAAGACTGTGAGTCAGAGGTTGGCACCAAAACCGGAATAGAAGCCACAGTCCTCCCTGGGGACTCTACTCTGGCTTCAAACTCCCAGATCACACAACTTTCTAATTGGAAAGAAATGTCCTTAAACAAGAGTGGGGGATTTCGCAGGAGTTCATCCATCAATGAGTTTTTAAAGGCAAATTTTATTCAGTTACTTTGGGACAAGACTGTGAGTCAGAGGTTGGCACCAAAACCGGAATAGAAGCCACAGTCCTCCCTGGGGACTCTACTCTGGCTTCAAACTCCCAGATCACACAACTTTCTAATTGGAAAGAAATGTCCTTAAACAAGAGTGGGGGATTTCGCAGGAGCCTGACAGTGACTAATAGGCCAGGTCTTTAGACTGCTTGATGAAAGAGAAGCTGGATTCTCACCTCAAGGTAAATTTTTAAAAATATTTTCACCCTGGAGTTTACAGCTGAATATAAACAAAATACCTCTCCTTGGGCAATCCCATCCCAATCCCTGCAGAAGTTAACTAAATTAACTCTGAAATGACATTCAGTCCAAGTCTTCCTTCCAGATGCTTTTGTTTTTTGCAAGATTTTATTGACAAGGTGACTCTCACAAGGTTCTGTGTAAACTGGCAGTTTCTCACCCCCAGCCTACAGACCAATGGGGGGTCAGTTTTATATCTTCTCTAAATAGCAGGTATTGGGTAGACCCTATATTCTATTCACCTAACTGTGGATCAAATGGCTCACACGTTTCTCTGGAAAAAAAAAAAATAGTGTGCTCGCACGGTATCTGGGTAAATACAATGTGGTCATTTAAATCTCATTTGCTGACATTCACTCTGCTCAAGGCAATTCCTGAATTAGGGGAAAGGGATTTTTGTTGTTTTATTAACCCCTAATCAGGGCATCGCCTCCGTAAAAAAAGAGGCTCTCGTCTTAAATGGTCTAAGTCCGAAGTGGCTGCCCCTCTCCAAGGAACAGGAGCGCAGGCGCGGGCACGCACACGTGGACACACACACGCGCCTGCTCACACCCCTTGCGTGTGACTCCCCTGCAGGATTTAGGGGTTTCTCCAGGGCGGATTATTGTCAGGTTCAGAAAGCAGCTCTTTGTTCGGTGGGCACTTTCCTTCCCCCTGATTTGACTGTAATTTACCACCACGTGAACACTGGGGACAGACAGGGAGGGCGGGGAAGCTCTCCGAGAGCAGCGGGAGACAAAGGCTAACCCAGCGTGGCCAGGGCTGCTCGGGGACATTTTCCCCGATCGGGCGACTTGCTAGAAATCCGCCCAGAGCTGACTCCTACAGGAGCTCTTTGGAGAGCCTTTGTAAAGCAGTCGGTCTTTCCTAGAGGCTGGAGCCTGGAAGAGGCTGGATCTGGATTTGTAAACTGCCGAGAGCCGCCCGGGAGAGAGCAATTCAGGCCAGGTAGTCGGGGCTCCCGGAACGCGTTAGACAGGGCACACTCCTGGTGGGCTAGGGAGAGGCACAGTCGCCTTCGCAGAATGAAAACCAGCCCCCTTAAAAAAAAATCACCAAATTAATCCTTTTGTAATGCTTTATGTTTTAAAAACGGGGAAAAAAATCCATGATGAACAAAATTTAAAGACATCGTCACTGCTATGTCATTTTGGAACCCCACGGACGATCGGTGCCCCTCAAAGTTTACTGGACCCAGACTGGGGTGTCGGGAACCTTCAGCGTGCACTGGGAAAATAACTCAGGTCGAAGGCCTTGGAAATGGAGGGCCTGTCAAACCTCAATTAGGGAGTAGAAGCTAGACCGGGGGTCTGGAGGTGAGCTCCTGAGAGGCTCAGCTGGGAACAAAGGCACAGAGGGGAAGCATAGTGGAGAGGACCTAGCTGGGAGGGAGGAATCCGGTGGGTTCCGAAGCCCTCTCTGCCTTGTTCAGGCTCCACCCGCAGCCTCAAATGGAATATTCGACCTCGCCGCCACCGAGGCCGCGAGCGAACCCTGCAATTCCCTCTATTAGTGATTAATTTTCCCTAACAAGCCTCGGCAAAATGTCGGGAGAATAATTTTTGGCTTCTGTAAGGTCTCCACCTCGAGTGCTTAAAGCAGCCCCTGGGAAATTAAATGCCTAAGTAAAACCCGGGTGCAAATGCTACATGACCTGGAAACAGGGATGCGGAGACTTGAATCGGCCCTCGAGCTTACTAAATCCGTTCAAAAGGTCATCTTTGCGCATGCATTTTTCAGGATCTAGCTGCGCACCAAACGTGGACCCTAACAGTCATTTCCTGAGAAGACAATTCACACATGAGCAAGATGCGGCGAGGACTTTCCCCAAAGCGGAAAACGTCGGGCTTTTCTCCCCGCACAACGGTTAAATAAACATCTTTTAGGAAGCGTGGACCCGAGTGCAGCCCAGTTCTTCAGCATAGGAACACTATTCTAGCAATCAACGCTTCCCTCCAGGTCATAAAGAAACAAGTCCCACACCTCTCTCTTATGTCTGGCCTTCGGCTGTAGGGCCTTCCCTTTCATCTTCCAACTCGGGGTTTGCCCACGTTCCACGGGACGCTATAAAGCTGATTTAATGGCTCAGGATGAAAATCGACCACGCTAATGCATAAGCTAACGTCTGGGGAATAGCACTCAAAACAAAACAAAACACCCATAAAAAGCTACAGGCCGGGCCCAAAGCGCACGTCCGGGAGAGGAGGTCCCAGGCCCTTCGGGGTGGCAGCGTCTCCCTTCCACTCAGGTGCATCTGGGAGACCTGCGAGGCTGCTCAGGGTTGGGAGCCGCTGAGGCAGAAACCTGGAACCCGAGCCGTAGCCTAGACTAAGCCGCCCTTGCCGCCGCTCGGCGGGATGGAAAGGCCACCCGGAGTCCCGCAGGAGGCGTGTGGCGGAGGCCCAGGGCCGCGAGAGGCGCAGCTCCATTCACAAAGTCCAGGCGCGGCCGCTTGAGGGAGGGTCGGAGGCCGCCTCCCTCTTCCTCTAGGTCCGGGTTTTATGAATGGGCCAGGCAGCCAGCACCGAGCGCCCTGTTTACTCCTCTCTTTGTGACGTCGAGTTCCCGTGACTGGGTGCGAGGGGCGGGCATTCCATTCACGCGCCGCGGAGGGGGCGGGACGGGAGGCGGAGCCTCGGGAGGTTGTAATGAATCTCCCTCCCCCGGGAGAGCCGGGGAGGCTTAATAAATCTTTAAGCCGAGGAGGAAACTCTGGCTGGGGCAGTGCGCGCGGCTCCAGCTCCGGCAGGGCGTGGGGAACTGCGGGGTCCGTGCGGGTGGCAGCCGGAGCAGCCTGGCCAGCAAAGCACACTAGACGCACACGAAGGGAGCCGGTGGTCGTCTCCCGCAACACACTCCCCTCCACCGCCACCTCCGTGGGGCCGAACGCCCGCTGGCTTAGCCGCCCGAAGCAGCTCGGAGGGCTATGTAACCGCGAGGCTGCGGGAGGAAGGGGTCTGGGAAGAAGAGGCCTGCCCGCGGAAGCCGCCGAAGCCAAGTTTGCGGCCACTTCTGCAGGCTTCCAACTCCTTGTAGCCTAGCAGGTCCAGGTGTCCTTGGCCTTCTCGCGCTCCCAGTTGCTGCGGTTCCCGACGACATGGTGACGATGGAAGAACTGCGGGAGATGGACTGCAGCGTGCTCAAAAGGCTGATGAACCGGGATGAGAACGGCGGCGGCGCGGGCGGCAGCGGCAGCCACGGCGCCCTGGGGCTGCTGAGCGGCGGCAAATGCCTGCTGCTGGACTGCAGACCGTTCCTGGCGCACAGCGCGGGCTACATCCGAGGCTCGGTCAACGTGCGCTGCAATACCATCGTGCGGCGGAGAGCCAAGGGCTCCGTGAGCCTGGAGCAGATTCTGCCCGCCGAGGAGGAGGTGCGCGCCCGCCTGCGCTCCGGCCTCTACTCCGCAGTCATCGTCTATGATGAGCGCAGCCCTCGTGCCGAGAGCCTCCGGGAGGACAGCACGGTGTCGCTGGTAGTGCAGGCGCTACGCCGGAACGCGGAGCGCACGGACATCTGCTTGCTCAAAGGTAAACGCGGGCTGGGACGCGAGCTGGAGGGTAGTTGGTGGCCTGCGCCTTACAGGGTTTGGGATTCGGACCGGAGTGACTTGAGGCTACCCTGTGCGCTTCTTTGTGCGTGTTGCTGTGCGTGGCTTTGCCATGTTTTGGTGGCCAAAGCCCTAGGGGACTGTGCTGGTGCGTTTCCTTAGTCACCTGCAGTCCGCACGCGTCCTGGAGTCGCTGTGTTTATTGGCAGGCGCTAACGGTTCTCGCCTGGAAGGAGGAAGCTGTTCCTCTGAGTTGCCCATCTTCAGTACCCGGAAAGCGCTCTCAAGTAGTACAGTGAAAGTGGGAACCACAAAGGGTCTGTTGGTTCGGCCTGACCCGGAGACCCGAGAGAGGGCGAAAGGGTGAAAGAGGGTAAAAGCCGAAGAGGATCCGCCTCTCGAGTTGGACCAGAGTCCAGCCTTTGGTAATGCAGAAAGGAGAATTGGGCTGCAGACCTGGGGAGCGATCAATGTCTAGTCTCCTAGTGCTCAACTCCGAGCTTTCCTGGAAGACCTCTAACTTCCCCAGCCCTGGGCTAGACCCAGGCTCCGGGAGCTGGAGGCAGCAGTGCTCCCTCGGGGGACACCAGGGAGCACTGTGCCTCTGCCCCCTGCTAACCCCGGCAGCGCCAAATTACCACCTTTTGTTCACACACCATTCTCGACCATCTGATGGCGGCGCGTGCCTGGCCGCAGTGAACCCTGTCCAGAAAACGGCGGCCGGAAGCCGGAGGGAGGGCGACTTGTCAAATTTAGAAGTCAGAAACCCTGAAATGATCGCGAGCTGTCCCAAGTCACTGGAGAGAAGGGCCCTATGGCCGGCCGCACCTGCAGGGCGGGAGTGCGGGCCTCGGGCTAGGGAGCCGGCTAGGCTCGAGGGATCCCCGCGCCCCTCGCCGCGCCGCGCTCCTACCTCCGGCCGCCGCATTCCGCGCATTCTTTGGCCCCTGTCGGGTCCTAGTTTCCGAACCCGGGGCGTTTCGGACCCTCCCCCCTTTCCCTGAAGGCGCCCTTCGCCACCTCCTATCCATTCCTCCGGGGACCTGTTCCACGCAAGTAAGGGAGACCGAGGAGCGGAAGCCTCCTTCCCGCCCCCTCCAAAAGGCACAACGAAGCGGCTCAGAGCGGGCCAGCCGGGCTGGCTACGGAACAGCGGGGGGCTTTGTTCTCCGCAGTTGTTTCCTGACCATTTGACCGGTCAGCTGCTGGGGAAATGCTGCTGTTGACCTGCGGTTGAACTGCTAGGACGATTTTGCTGAGTTTTCCTTCTTTTTTTTCTGCGAGGGCGGTCTTTTGCACCTCCACTCTCTCCCTCTTCCTAAAGCGCTTCAGGAGCAAGTGCCGGGAAGGGACTTGTCGCTGATGGCGCGACCGCTCAGAGGGGACGATCCGGCCCCGCGAGGTAGCCAGTGCCCCGTGTCAGGCGCACATCCCGCGCCCTCGCGTGGCGGGGTCCTGCTGGGGCACAGGCTGCGCGTTTGCTCTATTGTTCCCTCTTGCCTGCTCTCCCTGCCTCGGGCTGGCACGGGTTAGAAAGGTGAAACTGTTTAGGGATGGAAGTCCCTCCCGGAGCCCCGGCTGTTGCCCTCGAGTTCGGATTTAGAGAGGCCGGGAGCGCGCCTTCCCTCCCTGGCCTCTGAAAGTCTTAGGGCTGGGCTGCTTCCAGCCCCACGAGGAGTCAGGGTTTGTTTTGTTTTTCTTCCTGGAAGAAATCCGGAGGGGACCGCCCTGGAGTAGCAGCTGCGGCCCTTGGCCTTGGCCTTGGGCTTCCTTCCGGGGCGCAGACTCCAAGGCTCCGCTGGAGGGGTGGGGGTGGGGGGAGGAGGCTTATTTTTACGGTTAAGCCTCTTTTCCCGCGGCACCCTACCGGCACTGAATCCGGTCCCCTGACCTCTGAGTTCCGAGAGATGCTGCAAGGCAAATACTGAGTTAGGACAGGTGGCCCCTGAGCAAAACGGTAGTATCCTGGTGGGTGACCAGGCACTTGGCCTACAGAAAGGCAGCAGTGGACTCTCTACCTCCTTCCCTTGTGGGTTGCCTTTATTGGGCAGGGAGGGCCACTCCTTGCCCCTCAAAGGCCACATCCCCTGAGGCGGAGTGGGTCTAGGCCTGGCTACAGGCCTGGACTACTTCGTTTTTATCTGTTCAGGAACAGTTGCCACCCCTCCTGCAGGTGTGGACCCCACCCCCAGCCAGAAGTTCGGCAGGTCTTGGAAGCAAGATCCGAAAATTGAGAGGGAAATCCTTCGGTTTGTCTTGTAGCTAGCGGAGCTTAACCGCTTAATCGACCATGTTCTGTTTGGCTTAGCTTATGTGGATGTCCGTGCCGAGTCAAGGCCAGCCTCCAGCCTTGTGCTTCATCCGCTCTGCCAGTTAATGAAAGACCCCTCTAGAGGACAAAAAGGTGCCATCCCAGGGAGGAAGCAAGGAGCTCCCCTTCTCCAGACACTGAGATGCCAGCCAGTGAGACGTAGCTTGGAACCAGGGAAGTGTGGCACAGAGACCTAAAGGAAACTATCGGGAAACAAGGGAAACGAGAAGCTTCAGGGTAGGGTTATCCTCAGTAAATGGAAGGCTGGGTAACTTGGCTCCCACTGGGGTTGTTCATTTCCTTTTCCAGCTGGGAAACAGGGCCTTCCTGTGTTGGTAAGAGTTGAGGGGGCAGCCAGGGCAAGTGGGAGACCTGACAGTGGTTGTCTGCCATCTTTGGTATGGTGAGACAGAAAACTGTATCATTTTAGAAGTGATGTTGTTCTTCCTAGCCAAAGATAATGTTTTTTCTTGCATTAAAAGCCCAAGTTTTCCTATTTTTGTCACTTAAAGGGTGATTGGTGAACAATTATTAGTTGATTTCCACAGGCAAGACTATCAATAAAGTATTGTCAGTGTTGTACATTTGCTCCTATTGCTCCAGTACTGCTAAAAGTAATAACTGAAATCTTTATTTTTATATTTTATTATTTTTATTTTATGTATATGAGTGCATTGCCTGCATGTATGTGAGTGCACCCGTGTCGTGAAATGCCACGGAGGTCAGAAGAGGGCTTCGGATTCCCTTGGAACTGGAGTTAAGGACGGTTTGTAGCCGCCATGTTTCTCCAGCCCCTCTTTACTTATTTATTTTTTTGGTCTTTTTGAGACAGGGTCTCCCTATAGCCCCAGCTGTCCTGGAACTTACTATGTAGACCAGGCTGGCCTTGAACTCACAGAGATCCGCCTGCCTCTGCCTCTGGAGTGCTGGGATTAAAGGTGTGTACCACCACGCCTGGCATCCCTCTTTATTTTTTGAGACAGGGTCTCACTATGTAGCCTTGGCTGACTTGAAACTTCCTGTGTAAGCTGCCTGCCTCTGACTGCTTAGATCAAAGGTGTCACCACACCTGGCCCAATAACAGTATTTATTGTGAAATCTTAACAATATTTGCTAGTAAAGGCCATTGGAAATCCTTTAACTTAAAATCCTATAAGGCATTTTTAGGGACAGTTTTAAAAATTTTATCTCTGTCTACATCTTTCAGATTTCTTTAATCAGTTCTTGGAGTTTTAGAATGCCTTGGTTTTTTAAAACAAAAGAGAAATTTCTTGCCCTAATAGAAATCATTCTTTACCTCCAGTGTCTCCAAATTCAAAATTAATTTATTACACAAAAATATTTCAGTCTAGTGTAGTGGTGTATTCCTGTAATCTCAGTAGCCTGGAGGCTGAAGCAATTGGATTCTGAATTCTTGACCAGCCTGGGCCATAGTGCCAACCTTCAAGAAAAAATATCTGCTGTTTTCCCTCCTGCCTAGAATTTGCCTCATCATTCTCAGTTCCTATTCAAACTTGATTGCAAAACTATCCTGGGGCTGTTTTGAGCAATTAGAATGGTCATCTAGATATTCCAACCTTCTGGTAACATCTAGCTCACTTGGAACTCATCTGCCCTCTGGCCTTTCTAGGCCTGACCTGACACTAAATGAGGGAGGAACAGGGGGCCTCAACCAGCTCTGGCAGCTCTAGTGGAGAATGCTCATCTCTCTGTTCCCATTTCCAGCTCTCTTAGTGGTGTCCAGGGGCATTGCTCTAGGGCTCTCCTAGGTTCCCTACATTCTGTACCCAGAAGGAGAATAACTGGTTTTTCTGTTTGCAAGTACAACACAATGCCCCTGAGAAGTAAAGACTGGGTTTGTTAGAATTAGGCCTTAAACCGGAATTCCAGGCCTTCATGTCATTGGTTACACAATTACAAGGAATAAAGCAAGCACAACTCTGGCATCAAGTGAGCTGGATATTACCAGTCAACAAAAGTAACTAAAGATAGGGTGTAGGTGTCAATGGAGAGTGTCTACTTGACCCTTACATCCAGCAGAGCTTCTGGAGCATCTCCTTGATCTTGTAGGGAGGGGCAGGCTACACCCACAGAAATCTGGAAGGGAAAGGGTAGTCATTTTAAAGTGCCAAGAGATTCCTGGCTAGCACAGGAAGCATGACAAGTTACCCTCCAAGGGAAGCCACCCTGTTGAACATAGCAGGCCTGGAGGACAGGGAGGGATAGAGGGAAGAGCTAGCCTCCCTCCAGCAGAGCCTAGGGTCAGTCAGCTGGCTTGGGAAGAACTAGGCTCTCTGAATTGGGAATCCCAAGGTTAGAAGCCCACTCAGGTGAAGTCTGAAAGCAGTTCCGATAAAGTAAGGTTCCCAGAGTTACAGGACCCTCAGACAACTTAAACTTTCTTTCTGGGCCAGAACAAGGCCATGTGCTCAGGTGGTAATTCTGAGGATAGTCTGATGGGAGAACAGCGGCAGATCCACAGCCACAATCACCTTAACAGTCTTTCCCCTTAGGAGTCCTATTATGGTGGCATTACTAGTGCTAATCAACCTGCCCTTTGTAGCACACACATACACACACACACACACACACACACACACACACACACACACACACACACACATATATATCCTCAGGGCCTGGCAGCCACCTGCACTGGAGAATTTATGGCTTTGCCATATGAGTGTGAGAGAAGAGCACCTATGGAGCTGAACTGGAGGTGCAGTTATACCCCAAGCAAGCCCAGTGAAAATCATACCTTCCTTTCCCTTCCTGTTGAGACATAAGAACATAGAAAGCATATTCTTTGATTATATGTGTGTGTGTGTGTGCGCGCACACGCTGAAATAGGTCAGAATGACTAAGAAAGGTGTTATGAAATTATACCCAACAGGACATAGGGAAAAAAGCAACAACAACAAAAAAATAGGCCAGAATTCAGATAGTTCTGAAACTGTATTTGTAGTTGGCCACACTGGCCAGGTATATGTCATCACACCTGGCCTCTACGTTTTTAGACACATGCAGGATGCACAAGGGAAGCCTGCTTCTTTTATGTGTGATGGGACACATTTTGGATAAAAGCTGGTGACCTAAAACTGGCCCTCGACTTGCAAGGCTTGCGCACACTAGGATGAGGCTAGACAGCCTCAGGGGAAGAAGTCTTAATGCAACTTCTTCCACATACAGTAGGAAATACATTGAGCTGCATATGGTGGCTCATCCCTGTAGTCTCAGTACTTGAGGAAGGGAGAGGTAAGGCAGGAGGATTGAAGTTGGAGGCCAGCCTGGGCTACAGAGTGGGACCCTATTTCAACAAGACAAAATAAAACCCATCATGTTCTAAAAGAGGGTCACATGCCCCCAAACATTCCATGAAATGGTACACTTTGAAAATGCAACACATTCTCCTCAGTCTGTGGTTTCTTTTATGTGCTGGTCACATCTAATGACTGCACTAGAAAACCCTGGGCAGGGGCAGAATTTGAAGTGTCAGCTGTTACTCTACTCTCTTGGATCTATTCTGTTTGTGCATGAGAAATCTGATGTTCCACCTGGGGAAGCCAGCAGGCAGTATCCCCAAGGGGAAAAGTAGGGTAGCTGGGTAGCAAGAGCTCCTATTAATCAGGAAGATGCCTAAGGTTTGAGGCTGCCAGGCTGAATGCTGGTCCTGCCCTTACCTGGTTGAGGAACCCCAGGCAGTTTCCTTGGCTGTTCTGTGACTTGGCTTTAGATTCCGAGTGCATACTGCTTTCCACAGGGGCTGCTTGGCACACAGAAAACACCCTTTCTTCAGGGAGCCTGTAGCTTAGTAACATAGATCACATCGCATGGTGACGTTGGGCAGGACTTGGTTTCTTCCATCTTGTGGGTGACAACTTATTTGCACTTGATCTTCTACACAGCCCTGGTTTTGTCCTCCAAACAGACCCCACAGACCCTGAAAGTCAGCAGCAGTTAAGCCCGCCCATGCTGCTGCCGTCTGGGAGAGCCTGCCAAGGCTCTTGTCCTTTGGGCTAAGCTGCTGTTCCCTCAGTTGCTTTGGGCTTATTCTTTTAAATTCCCCAGATGGAACTGGCTTTTCAGTCATTGGCTTTCTGCTCTGCTCTTGTCTTTGTGTCTTTTCCAGGCACCATGAGTCCTGCTACTCAGCTGCCTGTTCACCCCTCCTCTCTCTACACACACACAGACACAGACACAGACACAGACACACACACACACGCAAGCACGCACAGGACACAGACACGGACAGACAGACACACAGTGGACACAGACAGAGACACAGACAGACAGACACATACACGACAAAGACACACACACACAGGACACAGAGAGACACAGACAGACAGACACATACACACACAGGACACAGAGACACAGACACACACAAACACACACATACAGGACACAGAGAGAGACACAGACACACACACACACATACACACACAGGTCAGGAGCTGGCTTTGGATCCCTTTGGGAGGTTTCTGCTGAGCCTGCCAAGTTGAGTGACCCCAAAAGGTGGCCAAGGCTCATGCCTGAAAGGGACTATGGAGTTCAGGAAGTGGGGGGGCTTGCTCTTCCTTTACCTACCAGGTCTCAAGACTACCTGGAACACATTCATCAGTAAAGCCTGGGAAAGAGGGCTGTCAGAAGCCTGGGACTTGGTTAGCACAACACAATTCCATTGTCTTTGGCATCTGAGGATCTCTGTTAAGGGTACCTCTCAGTGTAGGTGCCAAGAAGGGAAACCATGATGTATCTGCTCAGTGCCAGGCACTGAGCTGGGTGAATCAGTCTTTCAGGGACTCTGCGCCAGGGAAGATTAATCATCTCTTAACAAATAGGAGGCTCAGAGAGTTGGAGGATGAGGCAGGCTGTGCAGCTGATGACTCCCAAGGCTCAGGTTCTAGCTGCAGAGCTCCTGGAACTTCAGGCTGGCCAGGCTCTTCATCTTCTTTGTGGTAGGAAGGGTCAGAAGAGCATTTTCCCAGCTGTTGTGAGGCTGCCTGGGGGCTCCTGTTCTACGACCTTGGAATCTGGGTTGCATTGGGCATTCCTACCATTTGCTTTTAGGTGCAAGCAGCTTGTGCCTGCCTTCTGAATGGGAAGCTTTTGTCAGAGAACCACTGACAACCTCACTTTTTTTTTTTATTATTTTTATTTTATGTGTGTGTATTGCCTGCATGTAGGTTACAGACTATTGTTAGCTGCCATGTGGGTGCTGGGATTCGAACCCTGGTCTTCTGCAAGAACAATGTTCTTAACCGCTGAGCCATCTCTCCAGCCCCATCACTATTTTTTTTAATTTTTCTATTTTTATGTGTGTGTTTTCCCTGAATGTGTGCATAAGTATACCTAGGTGGTACAATGCCCATGGAGGCTAGAAGAGGGTGTTGGATCCCCTGGAACTGGAGTTGAGGGCAGGTGTTAGCTGTCACGTATGAGCTGGGAACCAAGTCCAGGTTCTCTGGAAGAGCAGCCAGTGAGTGCTTTTTCCACTGAGCCATCTCTTCAACCCTCCATAGCTCTTTAAAAAAAAATCTGCCTTTTGATTGCTTAAATGATGTAGTAGACACAAAGACCAGTTTTTAAAAATGGAATTCATACAGAAGTCTATAGAGTGACACATGGTCTATATTGATAGGAGTTCAGCCACAGTTCAAAGGGGTGGGGCACGGGCTGGTTTCTTGGCATAGAGGCCACTGGGGCCTTTGGCTATAGACCATCTCATCTGAGCATTTTACATACCTTGTGTGCAGTGTTACAGGAAAAGGCATTTTCTAATGGGAGGAAGGGGTGCTCTTTGGGCTTTAGCAACGGAGGCCACCAACACATCTTCAGTTGGCAGCACTGGCCAGGCCTGCAGGTTTCCACCCCAGGAGGCTGGTCACTCACTGTGACTCAGCAGGAAGAACTGTGACCACCTAGTAATCATTTTATATCCTAAGGGAGGGAGCAGAGGGCAAGAGAAACCTCTGGTCAAAGGGGAAAAAATGGGTGCCCTGTTTGTGTAAGCCTTAAGATGTGGCTGAGAGATTGCTTCTTTCTCTCAGAGGCAACAGGAAACTGTTTTCTAGGGCTGAGATGTAGGAGCAAGTGCTTGACTAACCATCACATGTCAGTTCATTAGTAGTTACTGTGAATAACTAGAGGGCACAGTACCTCTATCACAGCCACACACATGGAAGGAGCCAGCCACCTGCAGGACCATAGACAATTTGCCCAACCTGCCATTTGAGCCACTAGCAACAGTCTGTCCATGAAGGGTGGTCGTTTTTTTGGCAAATGTGCAGGCTTCACTGAGGTAATATAATTTTTGGCCCTGCAGCTAAGTCCAGAGGTCGCAGGAAAATCAGAGCTACAGTTTTTCCCTTCCTACTTCTGCCCCCAGGCCCTTACAGACCTGTCCCAGATAACTGGGCTCTTTATCTTTTGTTCCCAAAGCCTTACTTCCTCAGAAGATGATCCCTCTGATAGCCTGTGCAGGGCCTACCCACACTTAGGTCAGGAGAGCCACCTTTGCCCCCAACCTGTGTGGCAGGAGGGATTTGTGTGAAGCTTTTTTCTTCTGGTTAGAGACCATGTTGATGGACATGGTGAAGTTGGCATCTACTTCAGTACAGCACATGCCAGGATAATTTTTTTTTCTACCCACTTTCCTTCCCATATAGGAAGGAGAATTTCTCCAAAGCCCAAGGACTGGATCTAGGGTGGCAGGCAACCTCATCAGGCCAGGGCACATCTGGCAGCCTCCTGGAGCCCACGTGGCCCATGTTCCTCTGGAGGGCCCCTCTGGCATATCCCTATACCGTCTTCCTTTGTATGTCTTTATCCTAAAGTGAGACTGTCCATAAACCTTTCCTGAACTGTCTAGCATCATTCTTTTTCTTGATGCAGTCCTGTGGCCTAGCATGCTTCTCTGGAAAATTCTTGGCAGCCATTATCTCTAGACCCACAGCGCCACCTAGTGACATACACAGAACCAAACTGCACGCTTTAGCCGGATAGGGTTCTTTCTGGCTTCCTACTGGCTTAACATGAACTTCTTTCTCCTTTTCAGGTGGTTATGAAAGATTTTCTTCTGAGTACCCAGAATTCTGCTCTAAAACCAAGGCCCTGGCAGCCATCCCACCACCTGTGCCTCCCAGTGCCACTGAGTCCTTGGACCTGGGCTGCAGCTCCTGTGGGACCCCACTTCATGACCAGGTAGGTAGATTCCGGACACAGAGCTCTGGCTGGCAGTGCAGAGGAACACAAGAAACCTTCTTTTCAGAGTTCTGATTTTTTTTCAAGGATTCAAACACAGTTCCTCAATTTGAGAAGAGTGTGGTAAATCCCAAGTACCATGGTGTGGATGTTAACCAGAGCCCATTTATTCCTGGTGATTATTTCTCACCTCTCTTGTTATCCTACTTAAAAACTGCTAAGATATTACTTACCTAGTTTAGTCTCCAGTTTTTGTTGTTGTTTTGAGATAGGATCTCCTTATGTAAATCCAAGTTGGCCTGGAACTTGCTGTATAGCCCAGGCTTGCCTTGAACTTGTGATCCTACCTCACCCTCCCAAGTGCTAGGTTTATAGGCACGGACCCACCATGTCTGGCTTTTAGCGTCCAGAGAAATAAGTGGACAAGAGAAGAGGCTTGCTTGGACCTGCATGTAAGAAACTGAGAAAATACCCCTCAGGAAAGGCCAGGCTTTGGCATGAATCCCTGGTCTTCCCCACAGTCACACCAATCCCTCATTATTAACAGCAAGTTGAAATCACCAATGGACTCAGAGCTGGACTTAAAGGGCCAGCTGCCCTTTTCTGAGAAACTTGCACTTCCTTCAAGCCCATGCCCTCCTACCCTTTCAGTCAGATGGACAGGGAATGAAGTTAGAGACCAGCATTTCTGCCTGTGGATATAGTATTGCCGTGGTCTGTCATGCTTTCTTCTCTTCCCTGAGGCATCTCATCTCCAATGTCCTATCCAACCAAACAGCTCCCTAAATCAGACACACAGCTTAATGACACCTTAGGAGGTGTAAACTCCCAGTGTGGCCAACTGTGCTGGCTGGCTAGTGTGTGCTTACTGCATTATCTGTCATGGGAAGCTTGAGCCAGTGGTACCCACAAAACTTGACCTGACCTCTTCTGCCTACTAAGATCCCACTGAGCTCCCCTAGGAGCTCCAAGCCAGGAAAGAGGAACCAGAAAGACCATTCAGCAGACTTTACCCAGGGTTTAGAAAGTGTCCTTAGATGGCTCTCCTATCCTTGGCCCCAGTCCTTGAGCCCTCGTTCTGGCTGCTTTACACTCATGTTTGGGTGCCTTTGTGTTCCTGTCTGGTGCAGGGAGGTCCTGTGGAGATCCTTCCCTTCCTCTACCTCGGCAGTGCCTACCATGCTGGCCGCAGAGACATGCTCGATGCCCTGGGGATCACAGCCCTGCTGAATGTCTCCTCCGACTGCCCCAACCACTTTGAAGGACACTACCAGTACAAGTGCATCCCAGTAGAAGATAACCACAAGGCTGACATCAGCTCCTGGTTCATGGAAGCCATTGAGTACATTGGTAGGCTGCTTACCATTTTCCCAGGGTAATGAGAGGGAGCCCTGGGAACTGAGGTGGGAATGAGCAGGCACTGAGTGCAGGTGTGCCCCTTCTCTATTTTCTCATTGCTGTAACCAAATATTGAAAACAATTTAAGGGGGGAAGGCTTTACTTTGGCTTATAGTTTAGGAAGGGATAACTCCATCATGGTGGGGAGATGGCAGCAGGAGTGTGAAGCAGCTGATCACGTTGCATCTGCAGTTAGGAAGCAGAGAGAGCACAGGAAGTTGGGCCGCTTCAAGGCCCACCCCTAGTGACCTATTTCTTCTGCACAGTCCCCCTCCAGAAGGTTTCACAACCTTCCAAAACAGCACAACCAGCTGGGGACCAAGTGTTCAAACACACGAGCCTATGGGGGATATTTCACATTCAAATCAGAATGCCTTTCAGTAGAAAGGCCTACTCATTGGGAGGTGTGTGTGTGTGTGTGTGTGTGTGTGTGTGTGTGTGTGTGTGAAGCCAAACCCTTTTACCATCCATGTTTGGTTCCTTGCATGGCTCCACATGTCTACACAGTAAGACTGTGTATGGAGAAGAAGACAAAAGATTTGGGTGACTGTTCTCTCTGCAAATAGAAATCCTTGACTCTAGATGGAATCTAACTGGATCTGCCATGGGATTTCCCTAGGGGTGGTATATTTGTTGTTAAGTCTAGAAAATATCCTAGAATGAGTGGGGTTCCGAGTCTTCCTCCTCCTTCCGCAGGAGTACCCTTATCTCCTCCCACACTTCTTACCCTTCTACCACCGTATCCTAGCTCCTGCTGCATGCATTGGCTGCTTGGTGGACCTAGGAAGTCTGCCAAGTGCCCTAATCATGTCACACTCTCTCCCCAGATGCAGTGAAGGACTGCTGTGGGCGGGTGCTGGTGCACTGCCAGGCAGGCATCTCACGATCGGCCACCATCTGCCTGGCCTACCTGATGATGAAGAAGCGAGTGAGGCTGGAGGAGGCCTTCGAGTTTGTCAAACAGCGCAGGAGCATCATCTCACCCAACTTCAGCTTCATGGGGCAGCTGCTACAGTTTGAGTCCCAGGTGCTCACCACATCCTGTGCTGCAGAGGCTGCCAGCCCTTCCGGGCCTCTGCGAGAGAGGGGCAAGGCCACCGCCACTCCCACCTCGCAGTTTGTCTTCAGCTTCCCTGTGTCTGTGGGTGTACACTCGGCCCCCAGCAACCTGCCGTACCTGCACAGCCCTATCACCACGTCACCCAGCTGTTAGGGCCAGTCTCTGAACACAAGGCCAGAGTCGGCTCCCAGCAAGGGTTGTGCAAACCATGTGTGGGTAGCACGTAGAGACTGACCAGCTGGGGGCCAGATGACCAAGCTCTGTCCCCATCCATTTCTCCTTGGCCAACCACAGGGCCAGCTAGAATGGCAATAAGGACTTTGAATACATATTAAAAGCAAACAAACGAAACACTCCAACTTAGAGCAATAATGGCATCAGCGGCCAGGGAAGTCCTTGGTTTGGTTTATCTGTCAGTTTTACTTTTCAGGTAGAAATTTCTTACCTCATTTTTTTTTAAGCAGTAAGGCTTGAAGTTACGAAACCCACAGATCCTGGCAAATGTGCCCAACCAGTTTTCCTAAGTGGGGAAGGAAAGAGAAGAGAAGGCGACAAGTTTGCCAGAAGTGCCTGGTTCTGTGTGCTTGTCTTTCGTTGTATTCACAGTAGTTCTGTGTTTTCAAAGAAATCTAGGACGTGGTATTCACTTCTGATTATTCACCAAATGAACAATTATGCTTAATAATAGATATTTATTGAGTTTCTTCAGGATGCAAGTGTAGGAGTCTGGAGACAGTAGATTTGGAATGTATTTCTGTTGAGGTCACACAGTGAGCACAGAAGCTTGCGGGTGTCCCAGCAGTGAGGCAGGGTGTCTTGTTGGGTCTCTGCAGGTCAGCACAGAGACCACCTTGCACTGTTCCACTGAGAAGCATGCAGGATGATGTGCAAGGAGAAAGGAAAGGACTCCTGCTGGTCACATTTACAGCTGGCTCATGGCATGCTGACCCAAAGGAAACCTTTTTTCAATAGTGATAGATTTGGTGGTGGTTGGAGCGTTTCCTTCCAACTGGCCTAGGACCTGGATATTGTCTGTGATCAATGCCATATTCTTTAAGGTGCTCCTGGAAAATTGGGTGCAATTCAGATTTTTCTACAGTGACTCATTTGGCAAGGACCTGGAGGAATCTGGGTCACTAAAGATGAACCTAAAATGAATCCTTTCTGGTTGAAGTACCATCCATTTTCTCTCTGCATAAATTAGTTTTCAATTTGAGAGATTTACTTGAAGTATACCAACAAATTCTTGTTACTAAATCCCTGTTTGATGAAATGAATATTTCAAAAGCCCTCCTTTGAATAAAAAGATGAGTGCGTGCCACATTTCAGGGCTCCTTGAAGTCTGAAAGTACAACAGAGCTTGGGCAGGTTGGAACTGGCTGCCAACTCCTGTGATGTGCATCTTGGGTACTCGGGAGCCATTTTGGATTCTTATGGGCTAATGTCATTTGAAGGGGTCTTTCCAAAAGGAGGGATGGCTTTTGGAAGAAGGGTGTTTTCTGTAGGGAGGGCTTGTGGGGAGGGAGGAGGGAACAAGCTACATGTTACTTCATCTGTAATTATTGTGGAACACTATCGTTATGGAGTGCCAGATTAGAGGTTGCTGCGAACTTGTTAGAAATGAGAGCATGTTTTTTTTTTTTTTTAAAGCCCTTTGAGAGTCCAGATCTCATTGAACAGTCTTGATCACCCATAAATAACTTCAAGCCTCAATGTCACAATCATGTTGGAATGCTTTCTCATCCAGCATCCCAGACAGGTCTCAGTTCATTGTATTTCCTTCCATGAACTGTGAACCTGTACTGGTGTGATACGTCCTGATGGCCTGTGTCAAGCTCTGCCTTTGGGTGAGCCTAGTCTTCATTTTGTGTTTTTAGAAAAGCCAGAGGTGCCCCACTTCCCTGGGAGCTGGTGGTCCGAATGGTTGGTAGGCATGAAGGGTTATGGCTCCCAGATGGCAGACCCATTTAGAAACTGCCTAGTTGGACAGTCCCACTTTTCCTTTCATTCCTGGAAGCCGTTTCATGTTTGGTGAAGAATGAGGTTAAATGGGTTTTATAGCTGAAAAAACCATGGGTTCCAAGACTGTCAGGGTTTCTAGAGGGCAGGTAGCCTGCAGGCGAGATTCACTTTTTATACACTGAATATAAATTTGCCAAAGGTGTCCTAGTTCCCAGACTGGATCCCAACCATACAGGCAGGGGGAGGCTCAAGATTAACTCCAGATATCTTTCCCCTGCTTCCGGATTCAAACCTTCTATGACAATGTCAAATGGCTATTTATAGTCATTTTTGTACTGGATAACAGCATGAACTTTTCCTAAAACTCTAAGAAAGAATATAGGACATTGGTTTGGTTGAAAAAGGGGACTTAATTGTTGTTCTCCCTCCAGAAGCCTCTTTGGTGACTCAGAACAGCTCTAATGAAGATACTATCGGTTATTCCAAATGGTTAGTTTCAATAGGCAGCTGTCCCTCCCATGAAAGGATTTCTGACATGGTAGAAAGTCATTGGACATTTGTCACAAAGAATGAGGAATGCTCCCAAATCTCCTCTGGGATCTTGTCTTACCTGTGAGTATTTTGGGGAGAGCCCTAAAGACCAGGACTTTCCCCAGAGATATTAGACTGAAGCAAGAGCAATCAAGTAGACAGCAGCTCCCAGCTTCATTCCTTCTGAGACCGTTGTGCTTGGTTCTCAAGGCTTGGAAGCCACGAGAAGCAACTTAGAGTGGTGGTGGGAAGGAAGGACCACTGATGGTTCAATACAAGGGGAAGGGGAAAGGGCTAGAGCTGAGGAGATAGACATGAAGCCTGAAGGAGCGATAACAATGGTTCTTACTGTTCATCACATTCACCCGGGAACCTTCAAAATCCTCATGCCTAGGCGACCCTTGGCAAAAACAACAACAAAGAAAAAACCCCAGAATTTCTTGGGTGGACCTGCACATCAATATACTTCAGTGTTCTCCAGGTATTTCCATGTGAAACAAAGTTTGGGAGATAGCCTTGATCCTGAACAGTCAGGGTCTGATAGATGCCAGGTCTTGCTAACACAGTAAGACTTTGTCACTGGTCTGTCACTGTGGTCTCACTACTCACAGCTGGCTGGGGGATGAGTTTTTTGTTTTTTTTGTTTTTTTTTTTTTTTTTGGAGCTCCTGAGTGGGAACCAGCTGATCTGTGAAGCATTGTGAATGGTATCGATTTGTTTCCTTCAAACAGGATGGAAACTGTTTTGAAGTCCCCCTAAGTGTTTGTCCTTGGTTTGTCACTGTGGTCTTGCTTCTCCCGGGTGGCTGGGGGATGAGTTTTTTTTTTTTTTTTTTTTTTTTTTTTTTTGTGGAGCTCCTGAGTGGGAACCAGCTGATCTGTGAAGCATTGTGAATGGTATCGATTTGTTTCCTTCAAACAGGATGGAAACTGTTTTGAAGTCCCCCTTCCTCCAGTGCTCTGCCCTTCCTTAGAGCTCATGAATCATTAGAGAAGAGACTTCTGAAAGATAACAATGCAATACCCATAACTTGTGTAAATAGCCCCATCTTTCTGAGTGGTGTCATTTCTATATTTGATGTGCCTGTATGTTCTGTAGGATGTATATAGTTTAGAGGATTTTTGTTTGATTTTGTTTTTCAGAAAAGTCAACATGTCTGTTTTTATTTATTGCTTGAAAAATATCATTTGAAGAAAAAATAAATCCATTTTCAGCCACTTGTGCTTTTTTTTGACCCTTTCATTGAAAACTATCCTTGTGTTAAGATTTGGAAGGGAAGAGTGAAGACTGGAGAGCTTGGATCATCTGTAGCAGAAGCTAGCTACTAAAAGCAGAGAACCCTGAACACCATTCTACGGGGAAAGTGAGAGGAGACTGATTTCTCCAAGAACAGAGTGTCTTTCATCTGAGGTCCTACTCTGGGGAGCACAGAAGATAGAGAGAAGGATGGCTCAGTGGAAGAGGTTAATGTTAGCCAGACGGACAGCGCAAGCAAAGAGGGCTATTATAGGCTGTGTAAGAACTTACACAAGAAGTGGAGCCTGACTCACAGAATCTGAGGGAATGTTACTCACTTCTTGTTTTGACAGGACAATGACAATAAACAGTTATGCTTCAAGGCCAAAGTGGGAAAATAAGCTGATGGTCATGTAAGACATGCTTATATAAGGCACGCTGACCTATGAATCATTTCTATCAGATTCCACTGGTATGAATTTCTCAAACTGCAAATCAGATCGCAAAATTGCATTCTCACTGTGGCACAATTATTTAATGTCCTGGAAACACCTTCAAATAAGAGTAAGTAATTAATTACAGAATTCTGAAAACGAATAAGTAGCTTTCCCATACAGAAATGTCAGGTAAAAAAAAATAGGAAAATATCTGTTTTACAATGACAATTTCAAGGTAAAATGTCTATAATAAACCTTGGAGGAAATAGGTCAGATGTATATTCTGAACAAAGGACAGAGACGTGCTTAAGGAAAATAGGACATACTATGTTCATGGATTAAAAGACCCAGGAACAAAAAGATGATTCCTCTATAAAGTCATCTATACATTTAATAGGATCTCAATATGACAGGATTTTGGTAATAACATGGAAAAATTACTTGGATTTTATTCAGAGGAATGAATTCAGGGAAACAAATATTACTTCTGGGAAGGAATCAAGGTAGGGCTGACAGTCTGGTTTGTGCTGCGATAACAAATAAAGGAATCAGACACATCTGCTACCTTCTCATGATGATAAAAATGGGGTTAGATTACTGAACCTAGGTGTCTGACTTCTAATCCCATGAACCCTAAAGATCAGTATCTACAGAGTAGATACCATACTACATACCCCTGGTAGCAGGGGATTGGGGGAAGGTACAGACTTTGTGGCAGGAAAAAGGGCAAGAGAAACACATTAGTCTTGAGGCTGAGGGACTTCACTCAATGGAAAAAATAAAGTCCAATGGATGTCGTAGGTTCATTTAGTTGGAAGGGGTGCTCCTGTGGGAGAGACAGTAGGGAAGGAATCGGTGGACAGGCACAAGTACGGAGAAGCAGTTGGAAAGAAGGCAAAAAGTCAATTTACCGAACATTTCTGGGAAGACAGACTAGAGTTAAGTTATGATCACTAGTGTTCTGAGTTTCATAAATGCTTGTTCCCTAAAAGACTCATCCCAGCCCCAAAGCAGAATGTGTCCAGACAGAAGGTGTTCAGGCAGAATGCCCTTTCTCTTCTGGAAAAGGTCTCTCTTGGGCTGGCAAGTTGACTTAGCAGGTAAAGCACTTGCTGTGCAAGCCTGATGACCTGAGTTAGATCCCCAGAACTCACGTGATGGTGGAAGGAGTGACCAACTCTGCAAAGTTGCCCTCTGCCCTCCATATGTGCAGACACACACACACACACACACACACACAAAATTTAAAAACTTCATAAGGATGATTACTACGAAGCTATTGAACTTTACCTTGAGTGATCAACCCATCATGGTGTTCCCTTGCTGCTCATTTCCCAGTAACAGTACCCCAGTTTGACTCAGGGATATAGCCATTTCTCTATAGACTTTGAGAAAAACTGACTGCCTAAATAGAGGCCTGTGGCTTCCGCCTAAATTAAATGGCTTAAACCTACCCACTTAGCCGTAGGGAGAAGGCATCTGAGTTGAGCACCTGGGCTATACTGTACATCAGAGTGCAGCTTTTATTGAATGGTTGAGGAAGAATTCTGTGTATGTAAATGTACATAACTTCTTATCTTAAAGAAACATTTTACATTTTAGGGAAGGTTGACGTTCACAGTAAATGAGCACAAAGTCTAGAGAGTTCTCATATATTCCTCTCCCATCAGCCACCCTGAACATCAATATACCCCACCACAGTGGTACATTTGCTACAACTGACCAACCCACATTAGCACATTGTCATCACCCCCTGGCCACAGTTGACATGAGTGTCCCTCTTATTGCTGAATGGATTTTAGCAAATGTACAGTGATATCTCCCCAGAGCATCATGTAAAGTAGCTACCCTGTCCTAAAAATTGTCTGGTTTTATTCATCTTGCTGAACTTTTAAATTTTTCTCTGTATTTTTGTCTTTTTTAACACCACACTGTTGGAATCAGAATCAAACAGTATGTAGTCTTTTCAGATTTCCTTTTCAATACTAGGGACTAAATACAGGGCCTTGTGAATGCTAGGTAAATGCTCTACCACTGACCTCTATCTCCAACCTCTAAGACTGGCTTCTTTTATGAAGTAATAAGATATCCTCACATCTTTTCAGCTTGACAGCTCATTTTCTTATGTTGCTGAATAACTTTCCATAATCATACACCACAATTTACCCATTCTTCTAGGACATCTTGGTGACTTCCAGTTTGGACGATTATGAATGAAACTCACGTAAACATTAGTGAGCAGGTTTCTGTGCAGGTGTTTGTAAATCACTTGAATAAATACTAAGGAGCATAATGCTGGATTCTGTGGCATAAGTATCCCCTTTTGTAAGAAACCTACCGAACTTGTTCCAAAATTGGTTGCACCATTTTGAAGTCCCATCAGCCTTGTAACTCCTGTTGTTCCATGTCCTCACCTGCATTTGATGCCAGTGTTTCAGATTTTGATCATTCTAATAGATGTATAGTGATGTCTCAGTGTTGTTTTGACATATACTAAACACATTTTCATATTCTTATTGATCATCTGTATACCTGTGTTAGAGATTCTCTGCTCAGGTCATTTCTTTCTTTCTTTTTTTTTTTAAACTCAAGGTGTTTTCTTAAAAAATTTATTATTTTATTTTATGTGTATGAGTGTTCTGTCTGTAAGTGCACCCATCATGCAATGCCCATGGGGATCAGAAGAGGGCTTCTGGTCCCTTGGAACTGGAGTTATGGACAGTTGTTAGCTGCCATGTGGGTGCTGGGAACTGAACCCAGTCCCTCTGCAAGAGCAGCCAGTGCTCTTAACTGCTGAGTCATCTCTCCAGCCCCATGTATGTCTTCTTATTGTCTAGTTTTAAATGTTCTCTGTATACTTTGGGTAAGTCTTTCATCAGATGTATCTTTTACATTTTTTTTAAACCTGTGAGTTACCTTCTCATTCACTTGTCAATCTCTTTCACAGAAGTTTCGAATTTTAATGAAGCTTAGAGCCCACAGTGTCCCTCTAAAAGGTTCATGCATTCAAGGTTTGTGTCCCAGATGGTAGCCCTATTGGACTGTGTGGGTACTAACTTCATCAATGGGTTAACCTATTGACAAATTCATAGCTGAATGGACTTTGTCTTTTTGAGACAGGGTCTCCCTGTAGCCCCAGCTGCCCTGGAACTCACCATGTAGACCAGACTGGCCTTGAACTCACAGAGATCCGCCTGCCTCTGCCTCCTGAGTGCTGGGATTAAAGGTGTGTGCCACTACACCCGGCAAAAAGGTAACAGTTTTATCTCTTTCATGGATCATGTCTTTGGTGCTCTGAGCCATTGCCATTACAAGATAATCTTGATTTTCTCCTGTTACAGAGGCTTCAGTTCAGTGTTTTACATTTAGGTCTATAATTCACTTTGGCTTAATTTTTGTTGTTGTTTGCTTATTTTGTTTTCTGTTTTTTTTTGAGACAGGGTCTCCCTGTAGCCCCAGTTGGCCTGGAACTCATTATGTAGACCAGGCTGGCCTTGAATTCACAGAGATCTGCCTGCCTCTGCCTCCTGAGTGCTGAAATTAAAAGTGTGCGGCAGTATCCTGGACTTGACTTTGACTTAATTTTTGTGAAGTGCACAAGGTCTGTATATGTATTTGTTTTTTGGAATGTGGATGTCCAACTGATGTAGCACCATTTTTTGAAAAGGGAATATTCATTTCATTGTAGTGGCTTTTCTCTTTCATCAAAGACCAGCTGGTTATATTTATGTTGGTTTATTTTGGGGCCCTCTCCTCTGTTTTATTGACCTGTTTGACTATTCTTCACCAATACCATACTATGGTGATGACTGTAGCTTTATGATAAACCTCCCAGTTGGGTTGGGCAGTATTGGTCCTCCAACTTTGCTCTCTGTTGATTACTCTGGGTCTTTTGCCTCTCCAAACTTTAGAAGCAGTTTACTGAAATCCACAGAATATAAGTTGCCAAAATATATTGCCCAGACAGTCTAACATCAGGAGCTGTTATACTGTACCCATACATTTAGAACTTACAATTAACTGTTTAGATGCCTACCCTTTAAGTTTTTTAATTAGTTTAAAATTTTTATACTTCGAATGTGCCATTAAATTTTTTTACTTTGTAGTCTAGGCTGACCTAGAACTCAGCATGCAGCCCAGGCTGCGTGGAACTCATGGCACTCTGCCTGCCCTGTTAAGTGCTGGGATTACAGGGGTCAGCTACCAAGACTAGCTTGGTTGTGCAAATCTTATGTAGAGCCTAATGAGTTTTATGTATCTATATGCCTGTCATTTAACCATCTTCTGGAACAAGATACGGAACATTCCTAGGATCCCAGCAGGGTTTAGCCTGCCCTTTCCCAGGACACACCATGTCCAAAGAAAGTCCTCTTGCTACTCTGGTCATCTTCTTATGTTTGTCTATAAGATAATACAGGTAGATGGATTGACCTCTAAAACCATTGCCCCTTTAGGTCTATGCAAGAGCTACTTTCTACTTATCCTGTCATCGAATCAGCATAGGGTGTTTTACCAGGACTCAGCTACACTCCTTTTGTTGAAGATCTACTGCTGATATCCTGGCCTATTCAAATGCAGTCTGGAAGCAGAACCAAAGTTCTATGTCCAGGGTATTGTGTTAGGTGATACTGGAGATCTAAAGGCTCTTGCCATGGGAAAAACAGACACAAAAACCATCCTATCAGCAACAAGTGTGAGGTACAAAGTCAGCTAAAGAACAACTGACAAGAGATCCATCATGATGAGCTGATGCGGAAGAGTTCAAGGAACAAAACTTGAATAAGCCTTTACTTTTTTTTCTCATTCATGGCTATGGCTATGAGATAGTTGTAAGAGAACCAGGCACAAGTCAACCCAAATGTAACCAAGATTCTTACTATATGGCCAGGTTCAGAAAAACTCAGATGTTTCTTATCCTTCATTCTTGTTCAAATTTTAGAAAATGTTAAACTGGCTGAATCTTTCCATGTTATTTTAATCACATTTTTAATACTTTCCTTCCTGAGTCCTTTCTCTACAACATTTGCATCTGTATTAGTCAATTGAAAGTCTAATTCCGACAAGTTTCAGGCCTTCCTGGAAATTTGGGTGTACTGTGCTCAAATTTTGTCATGTTAGATGACAAGATTACAGTGGTATTAATAAATTCCTGTAAAACTCTGATAACTGCATCTATACTGGGCAACCAAAATTTGAGCGCTGATTTTGGATCTCTATTTCAACTCTACAGTGCCTTGGAGTCTGTCCGATTCAGCTGAAAACTAAGGGTAAAGTCTTAATCATATAGATTTGCTTTCTTCTAACCTCCCTTTCTAACCAACTGTACATTTTTTCTTGGGGTTTAAGGACGGGTGCAGTGCCAATTTTTGGATTAAATTAAAACACAGGTGAGCTCATTTATCATAAAACTCTATAAAAATAGTAAGAATGCTCATTTGTAAAGATGAGGAAATTGAGGCACAAAGGATAAAAAAAACCTCCACATGTCCTCCTCCTCTCCCCCCACCTTCCCCTTTTCCTCCCCCCTCTTCCTCTTCCCTCCCTTCCCACTCCCTCTCTTTTTTTCTTCTCCTTAATGAGGCAGGATAGGAAGACAGGGGAAACTAAGGGAACACCAAAAAGGAAAGGAGCCCCTAACTCCTCTGGCTCAGTCCCACTCCATTTTCTTAAAGTCTGAGAGCCAAGAATTTTGACACAACTAAGCAAACTGTTGTAAAATCACATGTAAAAAGAATTACACTCTTTCCTAAGGAACATCTCAAACAAGATGATTAAAATAGCAAATGAGTCATGCTCAGGTCAAAACATGTCTTATTAACCTTATCAGCATTCTCTTCTCATCCATAAAACTGAGCAATGCACTTCATAAAACAGTGTACACTCTTGTTTATAGAAGGAAATTCTTTTCAAAAAGAGGAAAAAGTAAATCAGTTCACTGTTTTAAGCTTTATTTATTCTTTAAACTCAAGAGATATATATTACATCCTTTGAACAATGTAGCTTCAAAAGCCACAAAAATCACACATAGCTCCTGTTAAGAAACTTAAGTGCACATCTTTCCTAATGCCTGCACTTTCCATTTTGAGTGTGCATTTTTGTTAGGAAACTCCATCTTTGCTTTATACTGACTTGTCTTCAAATTCTTTTCTGTAGCATAAATCAGAATCCCAGGTGTACCTGGGTCTCAGAACTCCTCAGACTGCACAGCTTGTAACATGAAGCTGCAACTCCTGTTACTTGGTGGCAGTGGCACTCCAAAAGCATTTGTATCACTGCATCACATTATATGCTATCCAAATACAACAATTAAAACTATTTGCAGATAGTCTTCCTACTTAACAGAGAAGTAGAGGCACATAGCACTCAGAGAACTTTCCTTGAATTCTGAAGTAATTTAGTGGTGTATGCCAGACCCTGGTTTCTTCCCTACTCTCCATAGTCCCATGACTCAGTCATGGTTTCCTCAGACTTTATGCTTAAGTGGAATTAGAAGGATGAACAGACCTACCTTATAAATCAGTTCTAGGCTAGGAAAAGTATGTCAAGAATCTTACTAGTAAATAAATCAACATTAACAAAATGAACATGCTACCTACCGTTTTAATTGAAGCTGTTGTATTAGCATGACAGTACCTGTGGAATGGTCAAAATGAAGAAATCCACCTTTCACTTCTTTTTCAACATCAAGGTCCTCAACTAGAAAACCTGACAACCAGGCTTCAACTTGACAGAAAACAGATGACCTCTTTTATTACTTCTAATAGATTCAGGTGCTCCATTAGCAGAGGCTCTTGCTCTGAACTGTGTTAGGATTATAAAATAGGAAAAGTGAACCAAGCCAATGATGAAGGTTTACAAGTACTATAAACAGGGCATGCTGGCTCTAACATGACAAACTGGATCACAGCTACCAAAGCACTGTAGGCAATATAAGTAAAAACATTCAAGCTGGCAATGCAGGTCCGTGGTGAAGTGCTTACCTACAGTGTGCAAGGCTTTAAGGTCAATTCCAGTACCACACACGCTTCAAAATCGGCAGCTAAGAAAATGCCTCTCTCTATATTTACAGGATTTACATTCATTGTAAATTCCTTTAGAAAATAAATCATTTTTTAAATCTTTTTATCTGTGTGCCTGTGCATTCATGTGTGAATGCATATGTGTGTGATACAACATATGTGTGAAGATCGAAGGCCAACCTAGAGTGGTCTTTGCTTTCCACCTGATTTGAGACAGGGTCTCTTGTTTTATTCCACTGCCCCGTGAGTTTCTAGGAATTCACCTGCCTCCACCTTCCACAGCACTCATAGGAGTGCTGGAATTACAGGCACATGCTACTGTACCCAGCTTTTACATGGATTCTGGGGATTAGAAATCAGGTCCTCACTTGCCTGGTAAGCACTTTCACACACCGAGCCATCTCCTTAGTCCTCAAAAGTGATCTATAGTCCTTCCCATTTCTGTTAAGGCATCACATGCTGTGGGTCAACCTATAAAAACTTTCAAGTTGCTGAAATTCCAAGCAGTTTGCTATCTTATATCGCACTTGCCATTTGTGCACAATTCTGATCATTTCTATTTTCTAACACAGTAGTAACCAGAGAGGAAGAATTCCTTAGGCATTCTGAACCTCTTCCTGTGAGACACTGATGACATACAATAATGGCATCAACTCTGTTTCATTCCTACTTAAGACACCAAAATGGCACATAGGACACTGGTATTCAGCAGCCAGTACTTAAGATTTAATGGTGGAAGGCATTCTGACATACAAAGTTCTTTGCCACTTAAGTCTCGATTTCTCAATCTGTGAAATGGGGATTAAAAGGCTTTTCGGGGTTATTTAATAACAATGTATACAAAGTACCAGTAGAAACAAAAGGCCAAAAATGAAAGCAAAATTTCCCCACTTTCACCATCTGGCCATTTGAAGCCTGCCTCCTAATGGCAAATGACAGCTTACACAGACATCAGGAGTTTAACCCGGAATGACCCATGGCCCTTTATACAATTAGCCAATCTCAAGAAAAACAACATATACTGTAAAATTTACTACTCAGTAATACAAGATGTCTGCCTGTTCACTCAGATATGAACCCCACATGAACGTCCCACAAGACCAAATAATTTTGCTATTATAAAAGAACTTCCGCATACACCTTTAGTCCCCAGGTCCCTGCGCTGATTTGCAGTGTATTTCAATAAATTCTTTGTTCAGGCTTTGGAACATTCTTTACCTACCAGCAGCCTTCCATACTGCATTTCACACAGCAGCACTGGCTCATTTTATGGGCTCCTTGACAGGTATCTGGAGGGTTACTAGAGGCCTCCAAGTACTTAATTCCCATGCCACCTTGTGACTCTTGACAATTCCTCTGGTAGCAAAGTTATGGTTAAAATTCTAGCTTCAAATTTGCTACCCAAAAGATTACTAGGTATGAAGAAACGGTGAGAAATGGAAAAACGCACATTTGTGGTTTTTTTTCCCCTTGGAAACAGGGTGGGTGGGTCTCACTAAACAGGCCAGGGAGATCTGGATCTCGTCATCCTGTTGCCTCAGCCTCCTAAGCACTGGGCACACAGCTAACAATCACACTCAGTTATGGCGGAGCTTTAATGTTCACTGTGGCACATGCAGGAAACCCTTCTCCTTCCTCTCCTCCAGTCTAAGAGGTGACAGAGTCAGTCCCTGGGAATTGGGCTGAGAGGGCCTGAGGCTGCTCTCAGAGCACGAGGGCTGCCCCCAAAGACCTTTGTTTAAATGATTTTCTAAAGAAACTTGTGTTTCTCTGCAGTCGTTCTATTTCTGTAGCTCCCACATGGGCTTAATGAGGATAAGGAACGTCAGACACAGCTCTTACTAGGAAAAGGGGGAAGAGGAATTGGTATGTGAATTTTAATGGTTTTAGGTCAGCTATACTGGGGATGGTCAGGGTGATATGAACAAAACAGGACAAGATGAAAACACTTAAGAGCTGAATGCTATACACATAGTGTACTTTAAAAATGTTTTTATTGAATATTAATCCATTACAAGTACTCTAAGTTAGACATTAAGCCAAAGCACAGTTACAGGTTAAATATAATCACAGAGATGTTTTTAAATAGAAACCCACCATATATGCTGGTTAAGTTCCTCGACGGACGCCCTTGTTTAAAAGTAGAAAGTGAGAGAAAAAAAGGTCTTCCATTCCAGATGAACAATACAAAGACTAGAAGAATCTACATGCTGTGAGTCTCTTTCCATGAGCGCACTGCTGAGGCAGCCAGATTTAGAAAAACAAAACAAAGCAAAAGTCTAGGATGTTCAGTTGAAACCTGAATTTCAGATAACTAATGAACATTTAAAAAAAAAAACCCACACACAGATATGTCAGATATTGCATGAAATAGAATTAGGTTAAAAACCTGTCTGAAATTCAAATCTAACTGGGCATCTTGTATTTTGCCTGAAAATCCTACAGTTAGACAAAAGAAAGGGGCGGGGCTGGAACCCCTGGCACTGGTGGGTACACAGAGACTGAAAATAAAAACATCAACAGCAAAGCAAAGACCACCACTACACTGGTTATTTACACAGACTAACACCACAATAAGAAAATACAATTACTATTCCAAATGCTGTTGCCAGGAAACATTCTAAATTTCCTCAAAGCTTTTCATAAATATTTTTGAGACACCTTGTTAATCAAAGTACCTTTTTAGTTTTGCAGTATCAAAGACAAAATATTACCACCACAAAGATGAGATGAGCTTAGAATGACGGGAGCAGAAGCAGGTACTATATGCACGTGAAGTTAAGTGTTATGTGTAATGTTATATGGTCAAGGTTGCCTCCTAGGCCTAGGCTCCTAGCCGCAAAGATTTCAGTTCCTTTTCTTCTCTTTTACTGTAACATTTTTCTAGCTTTTCTTCTTGAACATTGGGAAAGGAGTAGGGATACTGCATTACCAAATTTGAACTAATAAAAGGCATTCAGGGTTGACTGAGGAAAAGGGTAGACAGACAACAAAATCAGAAATCTAGAAGATGAGAGAAAACTCTCTGAAAGGATGGTGGAAGGGTGGTGTAGAGATGTGAAGTGTAAAGCAGAAAAGAGGGGATGAAAGAATGAAGAGTCAAAATGCTATCATCTCTATGGTGTGAGTGTATCTCAAAGGAGCTTCACAGAACTCTGGCAGAAGTATAAAATTGGCCACACCACAACCACATGTGGTCTTAAGAGTATACAAAATCTTCAGCTTCCTATAGGTTCTCAGTTTAATGTATCATAGTATATACTTCAAAATTATTAAAAAACAGCTTACACATCATTCAGACTCTATAGGGTACCATATACTGTATATTCCCACATACACAGGTTAACAAATAGGCTTTCAAGTCATCCCAGCATTTCTCCAAACCAGAAGAACAGCTGAGGAATTTCACATGGAGAAATTGAATTGACTGGTCATGTCAGCTCCACTCTTTGTGAGGGACTATTACTTATAAAATATACCCTCATAAAAACACTGACCAAGTATGAAATACATAGAGACATCCCACTCATTGACACCTTTCAAACACTAAGAAATGGAAATATGTTTCATTGCTAGAATATAAAAGATTAAAAAGTTTCTGCCACGGTTAAGAAAAACTTAGTTGTCTATTACTTGCAGAATGCACAAACTGCCTGAAAAAGCCTCACTTTTTAGGGTATTTTTAAACTGAATTTCTTTTTCATATGCTAGATGTAGCTAATAGCTCAGACATCACTTTCATAATTACTGTTATTTCTTTGTCATCGTTTTGACATCAAACAAACTTAACAACAGTCTAAATTTCTGACACATGAAACCCTATTTTGTCAGTTTTGAGTATTTGCTGAATGACTGTAAAGCCTATAGCTCTATGCAAGATAATTAGCCTAACATGAAACATAGTAAAAACTATTTATCATAATAGCACATAAATGAGATTGGTGCACTGGAAAAAGGTGCTTAAAATATACCTTTCTTTTCACAAGGCCATTTATAGGAACCCAAACAATGTGTGTTTAAAAAGACAGAGGGGGCAATGTCTAGTTACCCTTCATGCAACAGGGAATAAACTGAAATAGAGGGAAAATCTAGGAAACTTACTGCAATGTAATGCTCTTTTCCAGCATTACCCAAATGTTATACCTAGGATAATAAAATGTTAATGTATGTTTATTTACTTGCCATTTTCAAGCATTTCTCTATATGTTCCAAATGTACGTTGCTATTTTGAAAGTAAGAGAAATTAGTTCCGTCAGTAACATCAAGCTCAAAGAACATGGATGCTTTCCTTTTCTGAGAACAGATTAATACTGTTAATTATATTTATCTTCCTTGAAGTTTCTGGTTGTACTGCTATTATTTTGCATGGGATTAAAATTCTGGATTTCATGCTGCCATTTGTTAACAAACTGGCAGAATCTTTTGAGCAGAGAGTACATGGAACCTAGACCCAGTACTGGTTGTAATACGAAAATGGACAGCTATCCAGATTCCTCCTGTAACAGCCAAGATGAAGAAAGGAGGAAGGTGAGCAAGGCCAAATACTGGAGCTGTTTCTAACTCTAGACTGGCCATCTGGGGAAAGACAAAGAAGCACAAGGAGAGGTGTCCAGAGTACTATGCCTGAGTTAGTAGCCCGCTAACCCAAATCTGGTAAACTGGAACTATCAGGTCTAGAAAAGCCCTTGGAAATGAAGCTGGGAGAGAACTTGCTTTCTCTCTGCCATTCTGTTTGGGAAGCTGGGGAATCACAAACCGGTCAGTATTTCTAAATAATGCACATCCAAGACAGACTGCATGAAATACCATGCTTTTATATTCCAGAGGGCTCTTCACATTTCTATACAAGGAAATTCCAAATATAATCACCTTTTGCTAGCTTGAATACACTCATGATGACCTCTGGTTTTCAAGTTTTGAAAGTATCTATTTGGCTGCTGTGTTATATCCATTAACCACTTTTTAAACAGATAATATACGCACAATAGATGTCAAGAACAATAGATACTTGAAACAGGACCACAAGCACTGCAAATGTCCTCCTTATACTTACTCAGCACACAGAACACCAGACATACAGCATTGATGGTTTAATAGTGAACCACAATTTAACTTCTCAAGTGTAAGGCCAAGGTTAAGGCTGGCACATCCATTTATCTAGCTAATATGATGGAAATGACACAATGTACAACCACAGTGGAGTAATGGTTTCTCTTTTTAATGATGCTGTAGTTTTCCTTAACTATACCATATTAACTCTTTTACTTAATAAAAAAAAAATCACAGCTCTTTAGCATTTTAAGCTAATGCAGGGGTGCGGACAAGAAATACACACTCCATAGCTAGTAAAACTACACAGATGGCGATTCCTTCAACCTTGCTCCACACAATGAGAGGAAGGGAAGGAGAAGAAAAGCCCTCCGAACCAATGACCAATCTTTCTATTGATTCTAGTTGCTACTAGATGCAGCCAAAGACACAATCACCCAGCTTGGGCGATTGAAACTTCAACAGAATTGAAAACTGAGGCTAATTCTTAATTTAATTTTGAAGATCATGTAAGATTGAGTTACAAAATTCAAACTAATCTAGATGCCTAGTTCTAGCATTCAAGTCAAGCTGACAAATAAAAAAATTAAAAATAAAAAAAGGAGAAATGTGTATTTTGAGGGCCCAAGAAAAAAAAGGAGGTCACAGTTTAATAAGTTTGCATTTAAAAAAACCCAACAAAACAAAAGTAGTCTTCAGGACTTTAAGTTGAAATGGCAGGTGTGTCACACTGTTTTCCTTTCTACATTGACATGACTTTTGCTTCAAAGCAGAGTAGACGCAGAGCATGCCAATGAAATAAAATAATTCAGCATTCAGTCCAGGTGAACAGGGCAAGTGCAAGAACTGTAACGTTTCATTCTTTATTAGTGCCAATGTGTACTTGGCAAATGTTGATTAAAACAAGCAGTACATTCACAAAGAAAACTGTATGGTATTTCTCTATCAGCGTCATTAAAAAAATAAGTGAAAGGGGCTTTGGTTTCAACTTTTGTTTTATTTGTCTAAATATATTAAGAAGTTTGAAGAAATGGTTCAAAAATTCAGTGCAGGGATCTTTACAAACTATTTGAAGCATACTACTCAAAATAAATTCTATATCTTGGGTAAACAAAAAAGTTCTAGCATTTGTTTATTACACAGGGTTTGAATCCTAGCTTTCTAAGAGAACAGACTAATAATTTGGGGACCCTAGTGAAGTAAAATTGTTCCACTGACTTTGGAAATAAGGCAGCTAGTTTTAGGGGTGACAATTCTGGTGGTTGAGATTAAGTGAAGCATTATGAGGCATCCCCAGGCCTGCCTTGGCTGCAGTACCAAGCCATGTGCTCCTCACCCTCCTTAGTGGGCACCTCCTTTGCAGCTCTGCTAGTCATTTCCCTAGGGAAAGGAGGCCACACCACCTCCCGCAGACATGCTCCTATTGGTGCTCTTCTGGCATTTGTAGCAGGGTGTACACAGCCCGCAGAACTGGAAAAGCAAGTGGCTCAACCCGACTCTGAGTTTTTAGGTCAAAGAGACATTTACACTCTTCCTTGTAAGATGGGCCAATTTATAAAAGGAAACTAAAACTTGATGCTTTTCCTGTACATCACAATTCATGTCCACGAGAAGCACAGATCCAAAATCGCACAGCAGAGCAGCGGAAGGGGTGCCCTGATCAGCCAGAGGCTCAGGCTGCACTGTTAGCGATTTAGTCAGTGTGACTTTGTGCAAAATATCCAGGAAGGCTCAGGCTCATTTTCAAAGTAGTACATGAAACATCAATATTGCGTGTTTGGAAAATTAAAAATGAACCTGTCATATGCATCTATCTGCTACACAAGTGCCAAACACAACAAAAAAAATGTAGTGTGTGAACCAAGAACATCTGAACGAATACTGGTTGTTTTTTCCCATTTTTAAGTCTCAAGCAAAGAATTTTGCTTTAGAAATGGGTAATTCCAATGAAAATGAGCCTGAGACGCTGCTCAAAGGCAGCCCTGTAAACGCTCCCTCAAAGGGGGCAAGTAGCAGTTGAGTATGTG
This sequence comes from Nannospalax galili, assembly GCF_000622305.1. NCBI lineage: Eukaryota > Metazoa > Chordata > Mammalia > Rodentia > Spalacidae > Nannospalax > Nannospalax galili. The sequence goes on from NW_008337446.1 coordinate 1,102,683, forward strand.
TCAGTTACTCGTACTGTCTTCACCACTACGGCAATGCTTTATAAAAGACAAACAGCTTATTTCTAACTGTTGGGGATTTATAGAATATTGACTTTTCTGTTGGAAACAATCCACTTATAATCCAGTCCCAGGTTTGACTCTGATCTGGCCTTTCCCAGTGGGCATTCACTAGGTCTTCTGCTCTGCAGCTGTTGCGGTCTGTGAAGGAGCTTCTGGCTTCATGATCTGGTAGGTGATGAGATACTCTGGGTATGCCTGCAAAGGACAAGAAGGCAGACAAGTGATCCTTCTGAAGGTGCAGCAGCACAGCCTTACTTACTTCAGCCTCAGAGGTTAATGATTCCACCCAGTATCCTACATGGGTCACAGAGCCAGGAAATCCAATCCAGAAATGGGTGTGTGACCAATGGGGGAGGTCTATCCACTCATTTGTACATAAACAAATGTAGGATTTGTATAAATCCTACAATATAGAAAATCATTTGTATTGAGTATCTACTTCAAATTCATTTTATTGTCTTCAGTGCTAGGGATGGAAGCCAGGACTTTTACCACTGAGTTACAGCCTGAGCCTCTTGAGCAAGATGAGTAAGATGAGATATGCTGAGGCACCAAAAACTTACAGGCAATAATTTGGGGATGGTGTCTGTTTATTTGAGAAAGGGTCTCATGTAGCCCACTCTTGCCTCAAACTCCCTTTATAGCCAGTCTTGTGCTCCTGATCTTCCTACAACTGTCCCTGCCTCCTAAGTGCTGAGAGTCACCAGGCCGAGCTAGGGTCACTTTCTAATAGCTGACGAATTACATCACCTTTGACAGGAAAGACAATGGTACAGAATCAGACTTTCCTTTCTCACTATTCTTTCTTTTTTTGGTCTTTTTGAGACAGGGTCTTCCTGTAGCCCCAGCTGGCCTGGAACTCACTACTCACTATGTAGTCCAGGCTGGCCTTGAACTCACTGAGATCCGCATGCCTATGCCTCCCAAGTGCTGGGATTAAAGGTGTGTGCCACCACACCCAGCCCCTTCCTCACTATTCTTTATCACTAACCCTACTTCCTTACAGTTAGAGAGGCCCAAAGTTCAGTAACTGGAATGAAAAAAGCATTAAAACATTTTTTTTGTTGAATTTTTGTGTATTTCATATAGAACATCTCAATCAATTTTAATCATCTTTAATAACCCCTTCCTCACTGGCACCCTTCCATAGCTCTCCCCCTCACCCCCAGAATTCATACACTCTGTCATTTGTGTTAAGGCCTATTGTGTCAAGTTAGTGTTCCCAGATGCTCCTCAGTGCAAGTTCATCCATTGGAGTCTAGTCAGCATCTCTAGAGTTCCTTCCTTTAAGGTGGTCAGATCTTCCTCACCCAGCAGAAAGCAGCTGCCAATAATTCTTGGACTAAGATTGGGGTCTGCTGCCCATTTTCCCAGTTCTATGCTTAGTTTTTGTCTGCTTAAGTTTGCCTGGGTATTGTGCATGCTGACACTACTGCTGTAGGTTCATATATGCAAGGTCTCAGGAGCTTGTTAAGACTGTTTCCATATGGCCATGCGCCTTCTCCCTGGCTCTTACAATCTTTCTGCCCCCTCTTCTGCAATGGTCCCTGAGCCCTGGGTAGGTAGCTTAATATAGGAGTCCTGTCCAAGGATCTGTATTCTACAGACTTCCCAGATCTTGATGGGAAGGGTCTTGGAGGGCTACTGACCAGAGGAAGCAGCTTCAGATTGTAAGCAGAAATCACTATAAAGACAGCAACTAGAAAGTGGCAAGGAAAAACTCCATGGTCTGTGGCCAGTGCATGAATTCTTCCACTCTAAATGATGACAAAATTAGACTCAGCAATCCAGCATGGATTTAGAAACTACTTGCATAGAACATGGAATAAGACACTAAAATGTATGAAAGGTAAGAAAAAACTGGATAGTTTGACATTTAAAATATAAAAAGTGGCAGATTTATAAATGGGAACAGCAATATTGGGATTTGGGGGGAGAACTAAATACAAAGGTTTTAGAATAGGTTTGAGACAACAAGAATCCAGTATGTGTTGGTTACTAATAACATTACTAAATGTAACATTAGTAATGTTAACATTATTAAATGTTAACATTACTATCATTCATTAGAGACTAGTGCTTTATAAGGTCTCAGGACTCTGTAAAACCAAAGTATGTGAACATGCTTTAAAAAGTCATAGCCATCTAGAGACATGTAAGGAACCAGTATCATTCATGATGTCCTTCTTCAAAATTCTAACTACCCTGGTCTGAGTCTAACTCACCATTGGTTTCCATCAGTAGCATCCCTAGCTAGAATGACCAAGGCTGATTAACTGCTCTAGTCTCTCGAGTCTGAGGCCTCAGTAACTGTTAGTTTGTAGTTTTCTTTTAATATACTTTTATACCACTTAGTTCTGCAAATGTTTTGAAAGTGGCATTTCAATTTTTAGGTACTAAAACAAGCTGGGTCAGATACTACTCATTTTAGAGTTGGGTAGAAAGAATATAGCAAAACTTAATATTTACTGGTAGAAAAAGATGTATCGATTAGATGGTTTAATGGTCAGGAATTATTTCTTCAGCAGTAACATACATGTATCAAGCCTTTACCATGTATGAAGCACTCTGGTGTGAAGTAGAGAGCTTGTTACCAATTTGCCTGCTATATATACAGTCTAGGGATATAAGCCAGAAAAGGAAAAGGAGTTTAAAAAAGTACTCACACTGGCATATGTTAAAATTGAGGGTAAAGCTCACTCCTGTTTCCTTTCAAGGTGGTGAAGCTATCTCCCATTCTTGGTGTAACACCTGTTTGCTTGCAACGTTACTTCAGTGGAGGCATCAGGAGAGCCAGAACTCAAAGTTGTGGTACATGATATTGAAAAGATTACTGACACATGTACGTTTTAGTCAGAAAGGTTCTGAGAGTCTAATGGCAGGAATTACTTCAAGTTTCTTATCTGAGTGCTCCTGGGGGCTACTGAATTGTTTCTGTACACAGTTGAGGACTGGTTTGAAAACTCTAGAAACTTTACTTTTATAAGTATATATTCCTCCATATAAACATTTTTATTATTTTTTCCAACCTTGGAGCCACAAGAAGTTGTTAGAATTAAATATACTGCTGCTGCTTTCTGACTCTCAAAGGTATAGGCCATGATCAGAGTCAAGATTCAATTCATGCAACCAGCCTATGACAAATAGATCCAGGAAGATCCATTCTAAGGCATGTTGTACCTCAAATGACTGTGTATTTAATATTTCATTAAAGGGCGGTCTTCAATTTTACGTGGCTCCCATATTCCAAAAGGATGTGTTTAGTACTTAGCATACTTACTTGAGGAATAACATACCTGTTCTCCTCTGTAGATGACATATTCAGCATACGCCAGCCCATTGACACTAGGTCTTCCAATAACTGAGTGATGTCCTGGAGGAGCATGGGCCATTTTCATGGTGCTAAATTGCAGAAATGATTTTCCAAGGGTCACTCTACAGAAAAGCATTTGTCTAAAGAAGAAAGGAAAGTAGTACTTTGAAGAATGCTTTAAATATAACTGTTAGGCCTTTTGGCTTTATTTTTTAAAGGAAATTAACACAAGGCAAGCTAATGTAAATGCTATTTTCAAATTTATGTGAGGTAATGTGACAGGATTTGATATATTGATTTACTACTTAACAATCATCAGGCTCAATCTCAATAGTTAAACCAATAGTTTAAAGTAGTTTTAGAATAGCTTAGGAATATATCATAGAAAATATCTGGTAGCAATTGTGCCAAGAGGAAAAAGATATACTAGAGAAAATTGAGTTTTCACATGAATGGACAGGAAGAACAAAGAAAATAATCATGAGAACAGCACCTGAAATTTGGGGTATGTACGCATGTACAACCTCAGGTTTTGGTCCTCACCTTCTACCTTGTTTGAGACAAGGTTTTGCTGCTGCTGCCTCTGTGTAAACAGGTTAGGTGGCCCATGAGCTTCGAGGGATTCTCCTGTCTTTGCTGTCTCTCTGGGATTATAAACAATGTACTTGGCTTTTACATGGGCCATGGAGGTTTAAACTCAGGACCTCCCACTGAGAGGCAAGAGCTTTTAACCCTTGAACCAGCTCCCCAGACAAGATTAGGTTTGACTTATTACAGGTAAAAAGTGAAAACCAGGATGATAGTAATAATAAAAGTGGATAACAAAAATATTTAACTTAAATATATGGCTGGAAATCATAAGAACTGGCTGAAATTGGGACAGATGCTAAATGTTCCAGTGAATAAGAAAAACTGGTTGGGAAGAAATTATAAACTATAGCCATGAACCAAATCTAGATGGCACTTGTTTTCAAGAATATAATTTTACAATAAAAGCCTTGCATTCATTTACATATAGCCTATGGTTGCTTTTGCACTCCAAGGGCAGCAATGAGTCTCTGACAAGGATCACATGGCCCTCAATGCTCAATATAAGTATTACCTATTCCTTCAAAGAAAAAGCCAACTGATAATTTCAACAATAAACATTTTAACTAATTAGTACTATTTATCATACTATTAAGTATAGCTTTTTTCAATCAACTAGTTTGGTTTTAGTAATGGCATATGATCTTTGTGTTATGATCAATCAGAAATATTATTCTGAATCAAGAAAACATACGCTGGACCTGCCATAACTAGTTCTGTCTATGGGATGCCACTGATGATCCTCTGGGGTCAAGGGTAGGCATCAACTGTATTTTCTTACAGGTCCTGGAAGGAACTAAGGATCTTGCTCTTGAACTCCACCTTGTCACTGTGGCAGTAGATCAGATCTGCTGTCATCAGATTCCGTGTTTTTCCTGTTGGTTATATGACACAACACCTGACCTGGCCAGTCTTAAGACTCCTGTTTTCTGCTTTTGGCCCCAGGGCTTCTCCGCTGGCTGGTTTGACAGGAGAAAATGCAGGACCTACCCAGTCAGTCCATGAAGCTGCTGGGGAGCAGGTACTGGTCCCAGTTTGCCTCATGTTTGTGGCATTATGCAGATGCAGCAACCAAATATAGGGATACTGGTATGGGGAATGGGGGACAAATGCTGGCCAACATGGCACAACAGCAGATAAATTCTTTCTTTTCTCCACTCATACATGACTATTCCATTACATAGTCTTTCCTATAGCTTCTCCGAGGTGTCTTATGGGCTGAGCAATCAACTGAACTTGTTAGAAACTGTGACGAGCCAGCTCATCAATGCTCATCACTACATGTGTTCTGCTTCCTTCACTTCACCTCCTTTTGTGCCTCTTTCCTGCTTCTGGGGGACTGTCCTTGCCAGTCAAGTAACAGTAGCATGCTTCTGCTTCAGGCTGTTTCCTAGAAGATCCTGGCTAAGACCTGAGCTTATGTGTCTGATTTTACTGAGTAATCATTAATCCTTATCTTGGCTCACTTTACTGCTTATTTTTTAAAGATTTTATTTATTATTTTTATGCTATGTGTATGAGTGTATTGTCTGCATGTATGTTAGTGCCCCCATGTGGTACAATGCCTGTGGAGGTCAGAAGCAGGTGTTGGATCCCCTGGATCTGGAGTTACGGATGGGAGTTAGCCACCATGTGGGTGATAGGAACGTGACCCGGGTCCTCTGGAAGAGCAGCCAGTGCTCTGAACTGCTGAGCCCCCTTTATTGCTTATTTTAGGTTTATTTTGTCTCCATAGGCTTATGTTTTGGCATTCTATAGATTCTTAGGAATTTCGCTGCTTTTAATTATAGAACTCCTGGGGCCGGAGGATGTGGAAGAATGCTATGAAATGCTATCTTTTGGACATGACACAACTATGGCACTCATTAACTCACAGCAGCAGTGGTCACCTATACAAGATCGAGCCAGTTAACATTCCAGTACAGACAGAAGGCCTCCTGAGGCTGTACCCCCTTGCTGAGGCGCTATTGGTGATTGATGGTTGCTGGGAAAGGAGGAGTCATTTTTTTATTGGGGGTATAGCTCTTGGTAAGTTGCCCATGTTCCAGTGGATGGCCCCACACATGCAGGTGGCACTAGCTGGACTCACTGGGTTATAAAAAACAAGAAAAGAGGTCATGAAGGTATGAGGAGGAAGTATTGGTGGGGTCTTAGGGGCGTGGAAAAAGGATATGGATTGGATATGATGAAGATAACATTGTATATGTGTATGAAACTATCAAAGAATAAATTTTAAATATTTTAAAACAAATATAACAAGTCCTAATCTTTGTAAAGTATAACTTCTGTATTGCTTTCCATTGGTTTGGGAAAGAAATACTATCTTTTTCTATTGATTTCAGAGGAAATATAGTATTTTCACTAACTTCTGAATTGTAAAATTCTAGTTTAAAAAGCTGATGCTATGGGGCTAGAGAGATGGCTCACTGTTTGAGAGCACTGGCTGCTCTTGCAGAGGACTCCAGTTCAAATCCTAGCATCCACATGGTGGCTAACAACAGTCTATAACTCCAGCTCCAAGGGATCTGACATCCTCTTCTGATTATTGTGGGCACTGCACAACACAGGTCCACTTACACACGTACAGACAATACACTGATACACATAAGATAAAAATAAATTAAAAATATTTTCTAAAAAAGCTGATGTGCATTTTTTTGCTATTAATTCCAAACTGCTATTCTAAAGCTGGACTTTCCAAGGGAAATTACCCATGCTACACTAATGTAAGCCATGTCACAAGCAACAGCAGGGATGCAAGCTCATTTCCAACTTTAACTTGGTTCAGATGTGACAATAGGTAGACTGCCTATGTTCCACAGCAATCATTCTTGGCTTCTTCTAGACCTGACTCTGAAGCAACTAAAACCCAGGGAGAAAGCAAGCCCAGACACAGATTCGCTACGACCCAGGGTTGGTGGACATGGATCTGTTTTGACCACTGGTGCCAGAACCTTAGTCACTGCTCTAGGCAGAGGCTCATGAGGAACTTCAACAGATGCTGAGAAATATATTAAGTTAGCCGAGGGTGGCATCATTGTACTCAAGGCAGGATGCTCACCTGTGACATATATAACACGACCTGTCTTTGTGTGTGGGACAGCCTGTTCCTCCTCCAATTCCGTAAACATATTGATTGCTTTTTGAGGAGTTTTCGGCAAAGTAAATTCCTGCTCCAAACATTCCTCCTATGTATGCATGTCGCTCATCAAATCCTTTGTGAATAATGGCATTAATGAAAGGAGAACCTAAAAATATAAAGGTAGAAAATTAGTCTTGGAACACTTTGTTAGAATCTCAATTAGCTGCACACTATTTTCACCAAATAGATCAATGTTCAAAAAAAAAAAAAATACTAGGTGACTCAACTTGGTCTTTAAGTTCTGAAACAATTTAGAAAATTGGAAAGCCAGTACCAACATACAACACATTAGGAAGCTAGCCATTATTTTAAAAAAGAGAAAACATGCCATTTTAACACAATATTATTTTAGTTAATATCAATGTGCTTTTCACTTTATTATTTTTTTTTTTTTGTCTTTTTGAGACAGGATCTCCCTGTAGCCCCAGTTGGCCTGGAACTCGCTGTGTAGACCAGGCTGGCCTGGATCTCACAGATCACAGAGATCCACCTGCCTCTGCCTCCCTAGTGCTAGGATTAAAGGCATGTGTCACCACCTCCAGCTCATGCCCTCAACGTCATCTACATTACCAGATGGCAGGCACTTACCGTGGAACAGCATGCGCTCATTGTGGTGGTTGTGATTTTCTTCAGATACTTCCTTTTGTCTGTGACAGAATCGTTCCCTCAGCTTCTTGTTGACAACTTTCTGAATCTTCATAAAGGATGAAGAAACAAGCAGTTATTAGTTATTAGTTATTGCTGGTTTAAAATGACAACTATATTTTCCCTTTGGTGATTTGATTTACATATTATCAGTATGCTAGCATTTACTGACACAACTTTTAGAGTCTTGCTATTCAGTATTTTATTGTTGTTCTGTGTGCATGCTCACTGTGTAGAGTCTCTCACTGAACCTGAAGCTTACAGCTGGTTTGACTAGCTGGCCAGCCTGCTCTTGGGATCTTCCTGTCTCCATCTTCCTGCACTGGGATTACAGGCATGCAATGCCATGCCTTGCTGTTTACATGAGTGCTGGGGATTGGAACTCAGGTCCTCATGTTTGGGCAGCAAGCACTTTATCCACTAAATCATTTCTCTAGCCTCTAGTGTCTCCCCCCATATGTAAATATAACTTCCTGGGTTATTTTGATGTATACCAGGATAATTCCATTAAGTCTGCTAATGAAGAGGATTAAACCATTTCTCAACAGATTTTATTCATCCTCATGCTACCATTCTGAAAAAAAACGTGACAGCTATCTATTTTCAACTGAGATTAAGATATGTATGTATATATTCTAGGTTCATCAATGACTTCAGTAGTTTGACAATCTGGGCCTTCAATGCTACTTTCAAATGATTAAAAAAAAAAAATACTGCTATGAAGGGTCCAAATCTAAGGATGTGCTGGGAGAGACCCACATTCACACTTGTGCCACCAACAGCAGCTGATTTCTGATTTAGCCATCTGTTTGGGGCTGTACTATCAACTGCTAGCCAAGGGTGGTCTTAGGGTTAGAGGTTATAGTGAGAAAACATTTGATTTCAGGACAACAAATTTCTACAGTTTTTTTCCATTGTTGAGATTTTATTTTTGCATTAGCTCTGCAATCTACTTTTTACCATGAATACTTGCAAACTTACTCGAATAACATTGTATCTGTTGAAGATACCACCAGCATTACCACCATCTCTGTGTTCTCGAATAGTACTCTGCATCTACAGAACAAAAGAAAATAATTAACCTTATGAAAATACAACAGTGTCCAATCATAGGCTTTTCCTCCGCCATCTTCAGAACATTCAGATTCTAGCTGGTCTCATCACTGGTGAGTCTGAAGCTCAAAGCAAACAGAAGCTCACTGCAAAATAGCCACCAAATATAATGAATGAGCATCTGTGCTGAGAAAACAGTCATAAATACTAAAGTATGCATTTTCTCATAAGTTTTAAAAAATATTTTATTTTTATTTTATGTGTATGAGTGTATTGCCTGCACTTATGTAAGTACACCTGTGTTGTACAATGCCCACAGAGGTCAGAAGAGGGCGTCAGATCCCCTGAAACTGGAGCTATGGATGGTTGGTAGCCACCAGGTGGGTGCTGGGAATGGAACCCAGGTCCTCTGCAAGAGCAGCCTTCTCTCCAGCTCCTCTGATAAAACTTTGAGGGATTTTTTTTTTTTTTTTTTGTAAATACAATGAAGCAACAACAAAAAAAATCACTTTAAATAATTTATAATTACTTTTATGTTATCATAAATAAAAGGCAATTCTGTAATGAAGTCACTAAAATGGTATTCAATCGATACCACATTAGATAAAAGCTAAAAATACATCTTTGTTTCACAGGTGAACTGTTCTGTTTTATCTCAATAGTCTTTGGGATCCTGATGCATATCAACCCAGGGAAGTAGAATATAATGTACAGTTAAAAAGAATAACTTTCTTCTGACCACTGTTAATTCTTCTTCTAATCCTAAATTAAAAATAATTATTATGGAAAAGAAAAAGGTTTTAAAGACTTAGGTTTCTTAGACTATGGTTAGAGCACTTGCCTAGAAGGTACAAGGCTTTGGATATCAAGACTTAGTCTCACAGAAATGACCCAAGTTTCCAACAGAATTGATTCACAGAATGAATTTTCTATTCACTGCTCCATTTGGGAGAATATGAGCTACATATTTTACAATGCCAGAATTTACTACTGGCATAAGCTAAATGTGAGCAAAAGTACTGCTATGGGGTAATGATCTTGAATCACCAATATGACTTCCTAGCGCCTGAATGGAGATAACATGGGCATTAAAAAGGAAGGAACAGGGGTTGGGATTTAGCTCAGTGGTAGAGCGCTTGCCTAGCAAGCGCAAGGCTCTGGGTTCAGTCCTCAGCTCTGGGAAAAAAAAAAAGGAAGGAAGGAAGGAAGGAAGGAAGGAAGGAAGGAAGGCAGGCAGGCAGGCGGGGGAGTTAGTTTAGTGGTTAATAGTACTTACTGCTCTTCTAGAGGACCTGAGTTAAGGTCCCAGCACCCACATTGGGCTGCTCACAGCTGCCTATAACTTAGCTGCCTATAACTCTAGCTCCAGGGGAAGCCAACACCTTCCCCTGGCCTCCTTAGACACCTACATGCACATGCAGCACACATGCATACACACATGCATGCATACACATACGCACATGCACATACACACAGACACATATACACATAAAATAAAAATAAAACAAACCTTAAAAAAATTAAAAATCGACAACTAACCCTTAAATGTAGGCATATCTGCTTCTGCTTAGGTATTTGCAGAGTGATGGAATCAGGCAGCTTACTTACAAAATTGGAGTCAGACACTGTATTAGGGGCAGTAAGTAAGGTACAAGCCATCAGTAGAGGGGAATTTCTACACTACCTTTCTACCAAGGGGTTCATACAAACGGTCTTTGAAAGAATTATGTAATCAGCTTCAGAAGCATATACGAAATCAGGCACGTTACTATACACTCACACTACATAAAAAATAAAGACTAGAATGTATTTTCTACCTATGAGGTAGGCTTCTCATAAGAAAATAGTTCTAATAGGATTGTCACTTGCATGAGTTTCAAGGAAGTTTCCAGAACAAAAAGATGGAGCTACCCTACATATTAGATGTCCTAGGCTTGTGGTATGAAACCAATGTGGTTTAATATATAATCATATTTTAATATTTGATAGTGGCTAAGTGAGTCTAAGTAACAGGCAAATAATCCTAGGATAGTATAAAATAAGTTTATATCTTCTGGAAAAACAGGCTTCTACTAGGATTCAGGAAAGAAAATTAAAGCTCTTTTTGATGTCCATTACCTCTTCTTCTACTGACTGATATTCTTTATCTTCTGGAGCAAGATCTAGCAAAATAGTTCCCTGATTCACACAGTGAAAAGTCAAATAAGGATTGGTTCCTGTAAGAGAGAAAAATTAACATATAAAGCACAAGTCCATACTACCCAAGCTCTATTCAATTTTGGGAAAACTTAATCATAAAAATTGGCATTTTGGAATGAGCCTAATCTAATCTATTTTCAATTTCAACCTCAAAGATGAGTTATGTTAAATATACCAAAGGCAAAAGAAGAAATGATGGTGTTAAGGGATTTATCTGTTCTCAAAGAACTCCTTATATACAGCAGGGCTCAGCAACATTTGCTTAACTGAATTCAGTCATGAGCATAGCTGATGATAGGTCTGACACTAAAGAGAAACATACACTGAAATTATAATGTAGTCAGGTCTAAAATATAAACCCTCCTGGGATGGCCTGAAATGCTCAGACACAAGTTTTCCTTGTTAATCTCATGGGTTAACTATAATACTGTAAGCAAAGACTCAAGTTCAAAACTTTCTACCTTTCAGTTTCATGTTGTTTTTGCAATCCTATTGGCTTCACAGATTAATGCATTTCCTTCTTCTGTCTCACTTTCCTACATTGCAAGTACTTCTCACAAAGAGAGAAATGATAAACATGAAAGAGAAAGAAAAGAGGCTCCTAACAGGCCAAGGACAATAGGAATGACTGAGCTGAGGTCCTGAGGTGGGGAGAAAGGTTCCGGATGAGTTAAGAAAGAAAGGCAGATTATGAAAAGGCGTGTTCTAAGTGTCTGATTTTATCCTGAAAACATTAGGATTCTATTGAAAGGTTCTAGGCGTTAGGGTGATGGGATTACATACTCATTCTGGAGAGTCCTCTGGTGACTGTGGAGACACTGGAGGGAGGCAAAGGTGCAGGTTGGAGATAAGCCGGACAGTGGCTCTGATGTCCAGGACAGGGAATGGTGGCTTGAGTTAGGTGAAAGCAGTGGGAAAAGACAGAAGTACAGAGAGTCCAGAGAAAATTCAGGATATAAAGTGTAGGGAAAGGGAAGATTCTCAGACTCTTCCAGCTAGTGGAAGTATAAATTTAATAACTGAGATGAGGAAGGCAGGAGATACTGTTAACAGTTGCCTGCATGTGCTCTGGGCTCCGACTACCCAAGCTCAAATACCAACCCTGACACTGCTTCACTAACTGCTTGAAATAATTTTTCTGAATAGTTTACCTTGTTGTCCACCCAAAAGTCTTTCAACTCCTTTGATTAATTTGTGACGGTGTCCATATGCATTGATGCCTATTTCTTTCAACTCTTCATGACCCATATCGGCCAACACATCTAGTGTAATCTGAAAAAAAATAGACATCAAATCTTTAGCGCTCTTTGAGAATAAAAGCTCTTCCAACGTCTATAATGCTAGGGTTACCACACAAACTTGATAAACCTTTGTTTCCTTTATAAGCATGACCCTTAAAGTTGTCTTAATATCAGTTTACTTGAAAAACTCTTTAATTTGTTTCAAGTCAATCGAGAATTAAAAAGGGAGACACAGTATGATGGAAAGTCAGATGGGCATTGTCATAGCTCTTTCTAACCGTGAGATTCTATCATCTTCTGCATGCCTCAGATAGGAGGAATCAGCAGCTTGGAAATGGGAACAGGCAGGAGAATGAATGACCGAAGGACAGAAGTGTTTGGTATAAACACAATTGGGCAAAAGTAAGCAGTTTCAGGTAAGCAGACCTGAGCTAAGAAATAATTGAGCCAAAAGGCTGCCTTTAAAAGGTTGTCAGATTTAGATCTTAAGTATTAGTTTACATTGCAGATCATTTTATAGAGAAGCCACATTAGAAAGTCCAATATGGCCAGAAAAGAATTTTTATGTTCATAAATGCTCAGGCTTAATAATCCCTGCTGCCTTACACACAATCTATTTTTGTACAGAATAGTGGTCTTTAATTTTTCCTATTCATCCCAGATGGAGATAATTAGTTTGTTAATTCCCAACACCTTTGCATTTAGTTGGTTAGAATCTGGCACACTGAGATCTACAGTAATTATGTTCTACTACCACCCAGTGGCAGAGTTCAGCGCATGCAGGCTGCAATCACCAGCAGTCACACAGAGGAAGAGCCTGCAGTCTTCCAGTACAGAAGATGGCCCTGTGACAACCCAAACAGTCTGTAAGACTGGCCCTTGGTTTTCCCTTTGGAAAACTGGGCTGTCCTTTATATAGAGATTCTTTTTCTATCTTATATGAGAATTAAAAAAAACCTAAGCATAGACTTTTCTACCCTTATAGTTACATGTAATACTTAAACTGACAAATTAGGCCCAGAGCTCTGATTTTTCCTGTGAAAATGAAATATTACACAATGAGTTGGACTGTCTCAGTGCAATAAGCACACACTGCTCATTCTCTGAAGTAATTTACTGTATTACTGCTAAGTGGCCATTCAAGAAATAATTGTTTCATTGCACAAAATGGGCAATTCACTTCCAATCACCCAAGAGATATTTTCAATGAAGCTTAAAAAATAAACAAAAAACAAAAAAACAAACAGCAACTCTGAATTAGAAATTAGAACAGTTCAGAAAATAGGGGCCTTTACATTTTTAGGAAGATGTGATTTTAATGTAATTTGTGAACCATGTTATTTATATCTTTTTCTTCTAAATATTCTATAGTTTAAATAATTCTACAGTTTAAAGAAGGTCAACATAAAAACACTGCTTCATATACATCTTGTAACTTTAGTTTGTACACATGAAATATTTCTAATTTATATACATAGTGCATAGCTGAAGGATGTAAACCAGGTTAGAAGAAAGACAAAACACAGCAAGCAGACAAAACAAAACAACAACAACAAAAACAAAAACCAGTATTTCTGTGCTGGAGAGATGGATCAGTGGTTAAGAGCATTGACTGCTCTTGCAAAGGACCTAGGTTCGAATCTCAACACCCGCACAGCAGCTAACAACCATCTATATCACTCCAGTTCCAGGAGATCTGATACCCTCTTCTGACCTCCTTGGGCACTGCCTGACAAAGGTGTACTCACATGCATGCAGGCAATACACTAATATACATAAAATAATTGAAAAAACAGAAACAGTATTTCTAACCATATTCCAGAGAAGTGATGGAGAAAGTTCCCCAACAGAGAAACCTTGGAAAGTACCAGATTTAGTTTAGATAGCAGGGCTGAGAGCTGGTCTCCTATTTGGTGTGGAAAGCAGCCTCTAAAATGACTCCCAGAGATCCTTAGCTCCTAGCATTCGTGTCTCAATTAAAAGCCCCTTCCCTTGAGTGTAGGTTAGACTTACTGGCTCATTCCTAATGGGAAATATTTTTTTTTAATTTTTATTTAATTTTTTTTGTGTGCATACATGCATGTGCATGTGAATGTGCATGTGGAAGTCAGAAGACAACTTGTGTAGTTAGTTCTCCTTTTGTACCATGTGGGCTCTGGGGGTTAAACTCAACAGTCAGGTCTGGTGGCAAGCACCTACCCACTGAGCCAGGATATCACCTTTTACACCAGAGACTGTGGCTTTTGTCTTGGCCACTTACTCATGTAGACTGGACCCTTGCAGGGAGCTGCTACCACAATATGGTCAAAAGGCTCCAAGATTCCTACCTTCCTTATATTCATCATACCCTGCTGCCTTTAGTAAAATGCCACATTAGAGGTACCTACATGGTAAGGAACTGAGTCCTGCAACTAACCATGTGAACTTGGATGAGGATTCTTCTCTAGATGAGGCTTCAACATGAAATATCAGTCTTGGTTAATATTTAGAATGCAGCCCTGGGAGATATCTTGAAGCAAAAGATACAATTAAGCCATACACAGAACCCTGCTCTACAAAATCTACATTGGGTTATATATTACTAGGCTTTTGGTAACTGGTCAAGCAGCATAGATAATACAAATGTCATAAGGTCACCATCAGGACAGAACCATAGGTGAGGGGGCAAGGCCAGTCAACAATGTGAGTGAGCTTAGAAGGTGACCTCCATCTTTGCCAGCAGAATCTCCAGATGAGACTGAATACTTGGCTCATATCTACTACAACTTCATGAGACATTTCGTTAGAAGTACCCAACAAGTCATGATTGTATTCTTGACCAACAAGAATTATGACAGAATAACTGTTTGTTATTTTAAGCCACGAAGTTTTGGAGGACTTTTGGTTAAATATTAGAAGATAATGTATGTTATATTGATGATTATCTAACTTTTTTGCTTAGCGTCACATGAAAAGAATAAACAAGAAAATAAGCAACCAAAGAAAAAGAAAATATTTATTATGCTATACTGAAGGACAAAAGGGATCAAAAGATAACATTTGGAATCTGAAAACAAAAGGAATTGGCTCAATTTAATATACTATTTTGTTGCTGTCTTTTTGAGACAGGGTCTCCCTGTAGCCCCAGCTAGTTTGGAACTTGCTATGTAGACCGGGCTGGCCTTGAACTCATACAGATCCACTTGCCTCTGCCTCTCAAGTGCTGGGATTAAAGACATGTGCCACCACGCCCAACATTACACTTTTAACTATATATAAGTAGACATTATTGCAATTCCACCCGTATTTCTTGTTTGTACTCACTATATATCAAGCACAGCTCAAAGCACTTACTTTACTATATTATCTAGTTTAATCATCACAATGATGCATCAAAGTACTACTAATATTCTAATGAGGAAATTGAGGCTCAGAGATGCCCTAAAGATAGTTCAAGGAAGAGCCAAAAGGGCTGGGAACACAGCTGGATGGTAGGGTGCTGGGGGAGCATGCACAAAGCCCTAGGGTTGATTTCTGGTACTAAAGGTGGGGAAAAATGCAAGATGTTTAACATATAACATCTGCTTGAAAAAGTCACATGTTAGCTGGGATAGACTGCCAACCTTCGTTTCCCCTGTGTTCTATTTTCTAAACGAGAAGTCTAAAAGTAACTAAATATTAAATTCAGTTGCTTTCAGTTACATGTGTCTAATTTGTCTCCATATTTAGCAGGCAGTAGCCACTGGGAAACACTGGATTTATGCTCATTCATTCAAATGTCAAATGTTTGATGAGTACCCTCTATATGCAAAACATTTATATAAAAAACTAAATAAATTTCATTTAATTCTAAACCTACTGTAGTCCAGAAAATTCAAATCCTGGCAAGCGTAATTTGTTATAAAAGAGTGGGACCATGAAACAGCACTACTACAATGTTCATGCTATTTATTTGCAACAAGTAAACAGAAAAATACTGTGAGGATGGGTTCATATGCAGGGAATTCCTATGGGAATGCATGGGAAGGTTAGTGCTCTGTCAGAATTGCCAAGTAGGGCTGAGAAAGAACAGGAAGGGGGTCAAGGAGGCTCTTAGGAGGTAATAAATAATTCAGCTCAGAATGGACAGGTAGGGGAAATAGGGAAAGATATGTAAAAAAGGGGAACAATATGTACAAAGTGAAAACCAGGTAAGAATACAGAATGTTTAAGGGATTTAAAGTAATATACCTTTAAAGGGCTAGCGGTTAATGTGTATAAAGGAACAAGAAGAAAGGGCAGAGTAAGGGCAAAGAGCACGTTCAGTTATACTAAGGAAATCACAAGCTTGTTTTGCTAGTTATTTTCTTTGGACGGGACGGGGGGTATTTATATGCAGCATACATGAATATAAAATTATGAACTTTAGAATATAGTCCATAAATGTCACTTGTGGTAGAGTTGCCTCCTGCTTCTAAGATTTGCTCATTTTACCTGGGGTGTGAAGAGAAAACTAATTGTTTGAACTGAAAAGGCCTTTCTTACACTTGGGCTAAAAAACTTTGTATTTACAATATTTTTACACATTTATAATAAAGTCATTTGTGACTAAGCTTTCATTTTACAGGACTTTAATGAAAATCTATATAGTTGCTTTTAGTGAAAATATATGTTGACTATAAATATATCCAATGTGCTAAGTCATAGCAATTGAGTTCCAGAAATTAAAATATAAATTAAGTTTGTCTTCTTTTATAAAAAGTGTTCTAGGTAGGAAACGAGAGGTCAAAGTCACACATGCACATGCACGCACACACATGCACGCACACACACACACACACACACACACACACACACACACACACACACACAAGGGATTCTGATACATTTTGGAAGTACCTACATGGAGTGAGACAGTTTACAGACTTCTGAGGAAAGAACTGAGATGGTAGAGCTAGAACACAATACATGAAGAAGTTCTTCCAAGAGCAGAAATAACATAAGGCTATCTCACCTCACTGGGAAGAAGTGTTCAAGCATGGAGAACACAGGGTATTAGAGTCTCGGAAAACAGAATGGTTCCCTGGCTGCAGCTAATTCCTAAGACAGGAATTAACTGGGCACAATGCATGTACCCTCATGCTTGTGCATTATACAAGTATCTTGGCTATCACCACACATGACTGCAGAATGTTTATGGTAGAAAAGTTTAAAGGTATGCTATGGAAAGAGTAAAGGAACTTGCTACTTTATAATCAAAGGCTAGACAAACAAAATCTGCACTTGAAATGAACTTGATTGTCTGCCAAATGAGACAGAAGACAGTCAGTCAAACATAGTTCTGTGCAAAGAAAGTCATGCCTCAGTAACAGGTTATATACAGTAAGTGCAATAGTTAACACCTTGACCAAGAAAAGAGTACAGAAATTATTTTAGCCGAAAGAAAATCAATGGAACATTGATTTACTGAACAAAACTGCAGTGAAAAGGAATAAAATTGATGAAAACAGGATAAGTTGTCAGAAGGACGGACTGAGGGCTGAATCATTAAACTACTAAAGTCAATTAACATGAAAGAAATACACCATAGGAGGAGTTACTGACAAAGAGAATATACAATATACAAAAACAAACAAAGCCATAAATCATAATGCAAACTGACTGAAAGCATAGAAAATAAAGTTCTATGGAAAACTTTCTACAGTCAACTGGAGTGGTTTTAAGTGAAGATATGTTGGAAATTTCACAATTATTGTACTCATGATTTGGAATGGAGGGATACAGCTGTCAATGTGGCTAGAGCAGATAATGTTTCAAACAGCTTCAAAATCTTCATGTTTACAATAGTCTCATAGGACCCCTCTAGCCCAGAAGATGAATAAATGATAGGAAAAGGAAATTCTTATGAAGTCTACAACATGTTCATCAGGAAATGGAAGAAGCACGTGATGCCTCAGCAAAGCACGTTTTAAAAATGGCAAAAAAAGGGAGCAAAATTTAGTTGGGAATTTTTACTGTCACATTTGCAGGTGTATTTTACACAGAAGGAAAGCACAGGCTAAATGGCTTTTGGCCCACGTTTATAGTTATTAAGAGAAAATACTGAATCACAGAATTTATTTTGTTCAATTCTATTTCTATTCAACTGTTTGGGTCATTAAAGCACTAAAGATGAACTATAATAAATTTAAAGGAATTTTATTTACCTTAAAAAAGCATAAGAAGGCCAGGTGTGGTGGCATATGCCTTTAATTCCAGCATTTGGGAGGCTGAGGCAGGAGGCCAACTTGGTTTACATAGTGAGTTCCAGGACAGTTGGGGCTACAGGCAGACCCTGTCTCAAAAAGATGAAGACATAAGAAATTCTTAATAATACAGAGGATTTAAAAAAAAAAACTCTGAAACGATTCAATACAACCTAGGTTATCCTCAATTTGTTATGCTGCCCAGGCTGGCCTCAAATTTGTGATCCTTCTGCCTGCACCCCAAGTCCTGGGATTATAGCAGTGTACTTACATAACTGAGATTTTAAAAAATATTTTATTTATTATTTTCATTTAATGTGTATTTGTGTAATGCGTGTATGTAGGTAGATGCACCCATATTGTCCAATTCCCATGGAAGTCAGAAGAAGGCGCTGGATCCCCTGGAACTGGAGTTATTAACAGTTGTTAGTCACCATGTGGGTGCTAGAATTTGAACCCAGGTCTTCTGTAAGAACAGCCAGTGCTCTTATCTGCTGAACCATCTCTCCAGCCCTATACCTGAGATTTTTTAATTAATTAAAGGACTAACTCTAAGACTATACAGAAACCAGAACAGAGTAGAAGAACTTGGAAATGTAATTATGTCACATACTAAAAAACTACAGAAGTTTATCATAAATGGGGGAATATCTGTAGAGGTGGACAGTTGGAAAAGGTAAAGTCCACGGTGAACTGACCAGGTCTTTGGGATAGTTGATTTTAGTTTTAGCTTGTCACAAACTAAAATCACCTGAGTAGGACTCACCTGAGGAATTGTCCTGATAGCCTTAACTGCTGTGGGGAGACCCACCCCAATGTGAGCAGCACCTTCTGGAAGAAGCCCAGCTACAAAAGAAATGGCAAAAGGAAGAGCATTCTCCTGCTCTCTTGGATTCCCTCTTGCCACTGAGCTAAAGTGTCCTGTGGCTGCTGCTGCTTTCTTCACTGACATCAGATCCAGCATTTCCAAATTTCTGTTGCTTGGAAGGATTAGTAATGTTCCAGGAATTCTCCAGGTTTTCTAGGTCACACTGGACTGCCGAGGCATCCATCCAGCCATGTGGACTAAGCAGCTACTGGGTTGTGGGTCTCTCCAGTGTGAGACAGCCATGGTAGGGCTCCTCCAACTACTGATGTGTATGTACACGTACACACACACACACACACACACACACAGAGTTTCTTTTTTAAACCCTAATACAGCCTTGGTAAGAAAGCCTCTAAATATGCTGTTGGGGGCTTAGTGGTAGCTATCCAAAAGATAAGTTCTAAATCCCTAAAGCCTGTGAAATATTACCTTATTTGGAACAAGGGAGTGCCCAGATGCATATCTTGAAACTGAGAGATTTTCCAGAAGGACCTATATGTAATTTAAGTGTACCTTATAAGAGACATAGGAGAAGACAGAAGGCAGCAGAGTATAGTAATATGACCACAAGTCTAAGGCAGCTGGAAGGTTGGGGAACAGGTTTTTCTCTAGAATCTCTGTAAAGAATGCATCCCTGACAATTTGAGTTCAGTCTTCTGAGAGAACAAATTTCTGTTAAACTACACATCTGAAGCAATTTGCTGTTAGCTTTATGAAACAATATATGTGAGCCAAGAGAATAGACTTTGGTTTAAAACAGGGTTAAAAACAACAAACAGATTAAGCACAGGGGCAGACTGAGGAACACCTTTAAGTCACGAAATAAAGAGATTTGAAGAAGGCCATGATAAGCTGCTGGGGTCTTTAAAAGGTATGAAAGCTGTATTCTACACTTGCCCCGAAGGTAACAAGTTATCTTCTCTGCCTCAAAGGCTGCCATGGACGTTAAGGAAGTGAGTCCACACCTGGGAGTGTGATGCAACACCTCTCCATCTGAGATTCCATGTACCACAATAAAGGCAATCTCACAAAGTCTTATCATCATCCAGTATTACTGAGCATTGCAATGAAAGCGTGAGATAGTAAGAACTCAATATCCTGTATAAAAACAGTGTGGCAAACAGAAGTTTTAGTAAATACAATACTAATGAAATCAGACGCATAGATGCTAGGGCTTTTTGGAAACAAAATCTCCCCCCCCCAAAAAAAAAGTATTTTTTTGAAGCAGTTTCCTAATCTAAGTCTGGCAAGTGCTCTATCACTGAGCTATACCCTCAGTTCTCATGGTCTGACTTTTGACAGGTGACAAAATGTACAGCACAAGACTGCTTATAAAGAGAAAACAGCTGGGCATGGTAGCGCATGCCTTTAATCCCAGAGGCAGGAGGATCTCTGTGAGTTCGAGGCCAGCCTAGTCTACATAGTGAGTTCCAGACCAGCTGGGGCTACAGGGAGACCCTGTCTCAAAAAGACCAAAAAAA
>NW_008337446.1:1123499-1149372 GCF_000622305.1 Nannospalax galili
CAAATTAATAAAGACTCTCAACTGCCAGACAACTCTGATGAGAAATATAAAATACTGGGCTTCTTTGGTTTTCCAGAAATACTACAAGTTTTAAAATAGCTGCTAAGAAGCAAAGAAGAAACAATATGTGGCAATAAAAATCTCAACAGTTAAAAAGATGAAAAAATACACCCAAATTTACCTGTTCTGTTTCAAAGATATCCCGAAGGTGTTCAAGGCCAAGGCTTTTAAGGAATTGGCTGATATTCATGTCAAGACCCGCGACTAAAACAGAAACATTAACATTTCTCAGAAATATCTTTAAAATCCTAAAAAAAGTTTCAGTATTTATGTAAAGGCATACTTCTTGACCTCTGGCTAATGCAGATGGTTTTACATGGCATAAAATAAAGTTAAATGCACAGCAAACGTATACCTTATCTTTAGCATATCAGTAATAGTCCTACTAATTCTAATACAATTAGAGTACAGAGCTAGACTACAGATTTACATATTGTGAGATATATAGTGGACACTATGATATGGCATTAATTTTAATATAATAATACTATTTTATACAGTTTTAAAGATTTGTTAGTATTTTTACTTACATGTAGGTTTATGTGTCTATGTGCACATGAGTGCAGGTACCCACAGTGGCCAGAAGAGGGTGCTGGATCCCCTGGAGCTGGAGTTACATGTGGGTGTAAGCCACTCAAAGTGGGTGCTGGGAACTGAACTAGGGTCTGCAACAGCAGTAACTGCTACAGCCCATATTTGATATAATGCTTTTAATGAATTAAAAAAATATAAAGATACCAACTATTGTTCACTTCCATTCTTTTAAAACTAATTTTCATTATTTATGCATCTATAGTATTTGTGTGTGTACAGGTCAACCTCGGGTATCTTCCTCAATCATTCTCCACTTCATTCATTCATTCATTCATTCATTCATTCATTCATTCATAAAGTCTCTTACTGATCCTGAAGCTCACTGATTCGGCTAGACTGTCTGGCCAGCAAGTCCCAGTATCCTCTGGCTTTGCCTCCTCAGTACACTGGGAAATAGGTGTGTGTCACTGCACCCAGCTTTTCATATGTGTGCTAGTTATGGAAACTCAGGTCCTCATGCTGTGCACCAGCACTTTACTAAGACATTTCCCTAGGCCCTTAGTTTACATTCTTTAAATGATGTCAGTTGTTGTCTGACAAAATTTTTGTAGCATGACTTACTCAGTGCTTCAAAGAAATACTATGACTGGAAATGGAAATATTAGAATACAAAATACATAAACAACCAAAGACATGCAAAGGAATTTGGCAGACTTCTTTAATGAACTGTTTTTCTTTGGGTTTTTGAGACAGTCTCCCTAACGTATCCTCAGGCCGGCTCCAAACTCTGAACCCTTCTACCTCAGCCTCCCAAGGACTTTTTAGATTCTTTGTCTTTTCTTTCTTCTCTCTTTAGGTTCTCTTCTTCCTTCCCTTCCTTCCTCATTCACTTTCTTTCCTTTCTCTCTCCCTTCCCTTTCTATTTCCCTTTACCAGACCCCTTTTCTTTCCCCTCCTCCCTTCCATTTATCTTCCCCTCAGCTCTTTTTCACTCTTTCTGACAAGGTCTCACTGTGTAGTCCACAGCGTCCTTGAACTCATGATCCTCCTGCCTATGCCTGCTGAGTGCTGGAGTTTCGGGCATATGCCACCATGCCTAGCCTCAAGATACTTTTCTTATAACATGTTGTGTACATAAAAATTTAGAGGCAGGATATCTGTAAGTTTTTAATAATCAATAGAAAAAAAGCAGCTCTGGTTCATTAAGAAAAGTATAAACTAATAAACATTCGTAGGATATACCTACCTTCTCCTTCCTTCCTTTCCGTACCGGCTGCACCATCCCCTGCATTGGAGGCCCCTCCTACAGCCAGCTCCGCTAAAGGGCCAGTGAGGTTATCTATGCTGCTGGCAGCAGAGAGGCAGGAGGGGGTGGACGCTGGAGAGATCAGGGAGGCACTTACTACAGTCGCCTGAGGTTTAAAACAGGTTGGTAAGGCCTCGGGAGGCATGGCATCTATCAGCAAAGCTCGGATATCATCAGCCTAAAAGTAATAATTTAAAGAAACCACACAAAAAACATTATAAATGTTAAGTTTTCACTAAGTACCAAATGTTTTGTGAATTTTTTCTTTAATGAATGTCAGGCATGGAAATTGGTACTTGGCTAGAGGCACAAAGGGTATTAATTAGCATGGTGGCTATTAGTTGAAGCTGAAGTTAGCCAATTGATACTGAAAGTTAAAGAAAGTAGGGCTGGGGCTGGACTGGGAAGATGGCTCAGTGGTTAAGGGGACTGGCTACTCTTGTAGAGGACCCGGGTTCGGTTCTCAGCACCCACATGGAAGCTAACAACTGTCCGTAACTATAGCTCCAGTGTATTCAACGCCCTCTTCTGATCTCTGCAGGCATTGTACGACACAGTTGCACTTATATACATACAGGCAATATACCCATACACATAAAATAAAAATAATAACATTTTTAAAATAGAAAGCAAGGCTGATTTGCACAATGTTTGGCATCATGGACATGAGATATTATGGAAATAAGAAGATGAATTGTATGAACATATGGATTTGGCTAAGGACATTTCCAGAAAGAATGTGGATTCTGACACTGAGCTGCCTTGTATCTGCTGGTGACAAAGCACAAGACAGCAATGTACTAAAAAATAACTGGAGTTTTCCTTAAGGAAATACATTCCCCCAGAATTTGCTACATTGGAAAATAAAATTATCCATCATCCAAGTTTCTCAGCAGCAAAAGTTTCCCAAAGAAAAGTCAAAGAGCAAATCTTCAGTGGCAAAACAACAACTTCCTAGGAGTAAAAATAAGTCCAGTGATATGCATGTATCACCGACAAGCCTTGTAACACCTGTAAGGGAAAAGACTGTGAACTCGTAGCTAGAGCAAAGTCCTTCTAAGAATCTCCAGGGAATTTCCTCACAGCACTTCAGCTTGGAATCCAAATCAGAGAGGAACTTGGTGGGAAGAGATTTGTGGGCCTGGCTTTTTATCTGAATGAATGACAAGTAATTTGATAGAAAACTCAAATGGTTATAAAGCAATTGTACCAGTTCGGACTAACAGGGAGAGATAGGTCAAACTGAAGAAGGGCTTAGGAGCCCCACAATTTCTAGCAGCAGGCTGGGAAAGTCATTTAGCTGGAAATATGGGCCATTTCTTATGAAAAGGCGGGGATGATTCAGTAAGTATAGCCAAGGAGCTACAGAAAACCGTTCCCTGGGCAACAATGGGCTCCAATTATGGACCATTCTCTAGTTCTAGGCTAGATGGCTCTGATAACATGTGGGTGCCAGGATTAGAGAATTATTATGGACCAGAGACAGCTACCTGTCTCCACCTAGGAGGACTGTCAACACAGTTTTAATGTGAGAGGAATGTAAGTAATTTGGCCATAGCGTGGACAGTATAAAGATGGCCATAAAAAATCTTTGCATTTTTCCCTTCCACTGGGTAGAGTCCATTTTCCCATCTGATGACTGTAAATGTCTTCATGACCTGTTTTGCACAACAGCAGGTGGTAGAATGATAACATTCAGCTCTGGGCTCAGCCTTTAGGAGGAAAGAGAGTTTTGTCTTTGCCATCCTGAGAACAGTATCCTTATAAAGAATTCTATCAAGACTAGTAAACGATGAGCCATTATGTGGGGACAGAAAGAGGTTCGTCTCAGCCTTCCAGTTGCCTCTGCCAAGGGCCCAGGAATATAAGTGAAGTTGTCTTTATATTTCTGCTAAAGCGACCAGGTGTATGCAGCTACATGTGACCCCTGTAAGTCCAACCTAGGAGCCTCCCAGTCAGTGTAGAGAAGCATTATTAATATAAGTAACTAACTGTTCTGAAATAGTCTGTTACTCAGCAATCCATAAATGAAAGAGAATTTTGAAAATAGAAAAAGAATTGTGGCTTCAAAAATAAATCATCTATAACTTGTAAGTGTTGGATCTTTAGAAAGTTCAGGGAAGACAATGCAATGTTTTTAACAATATTTAGAAACAATTTAGTTGGTGGTTTAAAGATACTTCTAAAGTTTATTAATTTAATTTCCATTTCTATAAGGATAATAATCTGTTGCCCTGAGGAAATCTCTGAATATCTCATAGGCAGGCATAAATTACCATGTTAGCTACTCTACAGTAATATGCCATATATAGACAGTGCTAGAAACGTGTTTTTCTGTAATCTATGTACCTGTGCCCTGCAAACTAAGTAGGGCAAAGTAACTAACTTACTGTTTAGCTTATCTTAACAACTTAAAATAATACAGAAAGTGTGAGCCTCAAATCAATTTTAGAAGAGAAGGTTTTTATTCTAAGCAGAGTAAGCATAAGCACTCCAGAAGGTAACCCTGGAATGGAACGTCATGTCTGAAGTCATAACAAACAACACCTGCCATCTGAAATGAGGACTCACCGTTGCTAGATCTAAGGGTGTCTGGCCTTCTTGGTTCTTCATGGTTGGATCTGCACCATGTGCTAGAAGCAGGGCACATAACTGTGTTCTTCCTTTTTGGGCTGCTTCATGAAGAGGTGTAAATGCCCACTTATCTGTTGCATTTACACATGTGTTGTATTTTATCAGTAATGCTGCTATGTCAACATGCTGAGAAAAACATGAGGACACAAAGGGTTAAGGAGGAAACTAGTAAAGATACATCAAATATACCTGCTTTTATTTAACAACTCATTCTATACCTTAATATAAGTTTCTTCTAAAAAAAGAAAAATCCCTTTACCTGTGTTTTGGATTTGTTTTCTCCTAGAATCTCAATTACACAATCATGAATGCTTGGTTTTTGTTTTTACTTTCCCTGGTTTTCTTCCTTCCTTCCTTCCTTCCTTCCTTCCTTCCTTCCTTCCTTCTCTCTCTTTGTTTCTTTCAAGTATTTTGCTTATTATTTTTATTTTATGAGTATGAGTGTACTCCCTACATGTATGTAAGTGCACCTGTGTCATACAATGCCTGAAGAGGTTAGAAGAGGGCATCAGATCCCTGGAATTGGAGTTACGAATGGTTGTTAGTCACCATGTGGGTGCTAGGAATCGAACCTGGGTCCTGCCTCTGCCTCCCAAATACTGGGATTAAAGGTGTGAGCCACCACGCTCGGCACAACCTGTGTATTTTTTAAAAAGCATTTAGGATTGCTAGATTGATTATCACTAAGTATTTCTGAAATCCATCTCAACACTATTCTGTAATTTTATTTTGCAACTGGCACATTTGTGCTCCTTATGAATAACTGGAGCACTTTAGAACACTGCTGACCCAAGTTGTTGCTCAGCCACACCAAACTGAACATCTATGAGAATGGAAGATGGGGAGGACAGAAAGATCCCAAAATGGAACTGAAGGCACATCACTGTGTATACACTCCTTCATTCTATCTTTTCTGCTCTTCTGAGATCCCTTTTGAAAAAGAAAGAACAGGCAAGCACCTTTTCTGAGGCAGCACAAAAAGTGTGTGTGTGTGTGTGTTTTAAATATAATATAATTTATAATTTTACTGATTTTACAATCTCAATTTTAGAGAACAAAATAAAAATTTATTTCAAAAGTAAAGATCAATTAATTCCTAAGAAAAGTTTTGCATTGTTGATAATGTAATTAAACTAGGGATACTTCTGACAACATGTTATGTTTATCTTTTTATTATTTTATTTATTATTTTTTATTTTACGTGTTTGAGTATATTGTCTGCACGTGTGTAAGTGAACCCATGTCATGCAGTGCCTGAAGAGGCCAGACAAGGGCATCAGATTCCCTGGAACTGAAGTTACAGATGGTTGTTAGGTGCCATGTGGGTGATGGGAATCAAACTCAGGTCCTCTGCAAGAGCAGTCAGCACTCTTAACTGCTGAGCCATCTCTCTAGTCCCTATATTTATATTTTGTGATCCTTTCGGGATTATGAGAACATTATAAAACTAAATTTGTAGTTTTTGTTTTGACTTCTAACATGAAAGCTATACATAGCAGTCCCATCAAAAAATCATTTAAAACAAAATAAACGATAAATTTATCTTCTTTATTCAAAGGACATAATTTGGAAAAGCAAGTTCTGTTCAGTCAATCTAGAAGTGTGGGAGTGAGATCATAAGCAAATGAAGTTGTGTCTCCCCTGTTTATTAGAAGAGTAATAAAATTCCATAGAATGGTTTACACAGATTTGCCAAATTAGACCAAGGAAAACTACATGTTTGTATGTATGTGGGTGTATGAAATGAACTGTGTATCCACAATGTATCATAAAACTTTCTTTATACTGAATTTATAGTTTATGCTTAGCAAAACCAAATACATACTGGCTAAATTTGCCACCAAATGTCTAAGAAATCAGTGAACAGGAAGGGGCACTATCCAAGCAGACTCAACTATTATTCTTAAGTCTCTAAATCCTTTTAAAGTAGCTACAAAAGGACAAAGAATGGAAACTGATAATTAGGGCTGACAAATGCAAAAATAAGCTGCAGCTCAGTTCTACTGAGTATAGAACAGTAAAGCACTGAACTAGGAAAGGCCCTGAGCTCTGCTGGAATATTTCCAGGAGAAAGCATTTTAGCAGGGTTTCAGCATCTAGCTGTAACATAAATGCTAGAAATGACAAAAACAAAATAAAGACTGGAACAGTAGGAAGTAGGAAGAAAGGAAAGACACTTGGGTCCAGCTGAAGATATTATATAATTACACATGGTCTCTATTACAATGCTGTCATGAAATCTTTCAAATATTATAATTTTAGGGAAAACATTGCGAAATGATAAAAGAGAAAAGAGAATTAACCCAGCTGACTGATTTATACTTTTACCAGAGAATTACATGCTTATGGTAAGGAATAAATACCAGAGTTTTTATATTTACTGAAAAGCAGAGGAACTGTCATATATATGTTTACATTAAAAAATAATACTACATATTATAAAGAATATTAAAGAAGAATACTAAGGAGAATAAAGCACATCTCATTAATAAGAATTCTCATGCAACTTGTAACTTTTATTTAAGCTTCTTAAACTATAAGTGTTTGACAAGAAGATATTAGATGCCCTGGCACTGGAGTTTTACAGGCGGTTGTTAGTTGCTATGTAGGTACTAGAAACTGAACCCAAGTCCTCTGTATCAGCAGTCAGTGCTCTTAACAGCTGAGCAATCTCTCTATCCCCTATTTTAAAAACTGTAACAGAGGCCCCAAAGATATATAGATAACAGACTAAGCTCTCTAGAGAAAAAAAAGATACATATGAATCAAGAAATAAAATTACCAACAAATAACTATATACATTTTAAAACATTTTACTATTTTATCTCTAAGTTATTAAATTAATCTGTGTCTATTTAATACTGATAATGAGCTGGTCAAACATGGACTATCCCTAAGAAATGTCACGGGACCGTTACTTTGACTGGTTCCTACATGAACTGTGGAGCCAGTTAGGCTATAATATCATTATCCATAATAGGCTTTTACTGTGTCTTAGGTTAGAAAATGATCTCACTTAGTCATTTTGATAACTGTAAAGAAGGTCTTAACTTCTAACTTCTTCTAGTAAAAAGTACAGAAAATGGGACACAAGACTGGCATTTGGTAAAGAGTGATGAGTCAATGTGTAAATGAGTGAAGACTGAATGTCAAAGGTTTAGACTCAAGTTCAGGTCTTTTCATGACATCAAAGATGTCTGCATGGGCTCATTATGCTACAATATACCACATTTTCCCAACAAGCTGAAAATGGAAAGAGAGCATAGCTTTATGGAAAAGCTATCCTTAGATATCAATGAGTTAACACTGTCCTACAACCACTTTGCAATTTGCTTTATTTCTATCATAGAAGCCAGATATAGAAGTCATTCTATACCAGTGAGAGGGCCACAAAACAGACATTCAAAGGATATATATGGATATATTATGTGACAAGGCCAGTTCAAGCATCATTAAGATGAATATAATCTGTTTTGTTTTCCTTAACCAGAGAAATATAAAGTGGAGTTCTACAATGCTATTAAAATATCCAGCTAAGGCATAAGGTAACCTAGGAGGGAACTTTTACAAAGGATAGTTTCACTGAATTCTTATTGTTTTGGCATTACTACACAGTGGAAAACTCAAATGGATTCACTGAAAGTCAAGGACCACCTGTATCATGCTGATATTAGTCCTTGTTTTGAGACTGAGGGAAATACTGATAAGTTAGTGAGACTGCAGATTTAAAAATAACACTGAATACAATTATTTTGTAGAGCAGAGATTCTCAAGGGAGAGGATGACCTTCCTGCCTACTGCCTCATTGTGTCATGAAAGAGATTACAGATGGGATAGCCCATAGCAATAAAATAATAATAATTAAAAAAAAGGTCACGAAACCATGAAGGAATGATTTTAGTGAATTAACTATACAGTTATTAACTCATAGGTATTTGATTTTTAAACTTACACATGAGTTTAATACATGAAGGATTTTTTTCAGTGACTCAAATAATTCATCCACATAGTAAGGTAAACATAATCTGGCATGAGCACATTATTTAGCTCATTTGCCTTCTTCAATATAAGGATGGGATGAACTAAAGTGGTCAAAAACTCTTAACAGGCATCTTCTCACAACCTGGAGAACTTTCTGCTCACTTTCACATTAGTAAACTATTTTCATTTACAAAGAACTAAATAGGAGCAGTTTGATAAAAACAAATGGTAACAATAAAAGACAGGAGAAAAAAATACTCTATTTAAAAAAAATCTATTTTTTTCTTACTTTGGAGATAGAAAAGGAAAGCAGGAACTGTGGATTTTAAGCAAGTGGCTGAACAGCTGATATACAGTTGGTATACAGTTTGATAGAGCTCAGCTGATTAAAATCCCAAGTGAAAGTCCAATCAACCTTTCAAGCATTGTAGCTGTATTCAACAGGAAAAGGAACACATATAGTGCTTGATGTCATTTGTCAGAACTAGAACTGCCCAAGGCCCACTCAGGTCTGATGCCTCGCAGCAGAAATAAGATGAACACCAAAGTTCATGAGCTTACGACGTGTTTCTACATATCCCTATTGACTATAAAAATCCCTAGATGACAGTGCATGCACACCAGCTGTTCAACTACTTGCTTAAAATTTTTAAGATTCTGAGGATAAATATAAGCAACTATAATTCCATGCCTACTTAGGAGCCTCCTGGCTTTTATACTTTCTAAAATCTATATGAGGTAGTGGTAAGATATCTATCTATATATTCTATATCCATAAATACTAACCAAGTACACATTATGCACATATTATTGTGTTAGATAATATACAGAGACAGGGAGCTTTTAAAAGTTTGGTGTTGACCGAAAAATAAAGTTAACTGAGACGGTGAAACGAAATGGAAACAGAAGAATAAAACTGTGCTCAACTAGGTTCTGGTTAGAAGTCAATTCTTACCATGCAGGATATATTTCATAAAGTGATAAATGCCAGGAAAATCTTCTAGATTTAGATTCTAACTTTAACATGCTCACCCCATAAGACGCTGCATTGTGAAGAGGAATTAAACCTCCTTTGTCCTGGGCATTAACATCCGCTCCATGCTCTAGAAGGTATTCGGCTACTTCCAGGTTATTGTAGCCTGCTATTAAGAGTAAAGAAGGGAGCCATGTCAGGTTAAGACAAGAAATATAGCTTACATATAAGCAAATGACAACCAGAAAAAAAAAATTTAATTCTTTTGGATTCAAAAGCTAACACTATTCTCGCATTACTGAGAGACTTTACAGTAAGTATACAACATTTGCCAATTGAAAGTAGTTCTTAGGAAAAAAAAAAAAAAAAAGAAAGAAAGTAGTTTTAGGGGCTGAACATGTTGGGGCAGGCCTTTAATTCCAGCACCTGGGAGACAGAGGCAGGTAGATCTCTGTCTGGTATCCATAGTGAGTTCCAGTCCGGCTGTGGCTAGAGGGAGACCCTGTCTCAAAAAACCCAACCAACCAAACAAGAACAACAAGCTAGAAGTAGTTCCTTTCATGTTCTTTGCTTCCACCACGTGCGTTCCAGGAACTGGAGGCTCTCAAGCCTGGTAGCAAGTGCCTTTACCTGCTGAGCCATCTTACTGACCCTCTTTTACATTTTTGGTATACTGTATTTTAGAAGGGAAAATGAGATGAGGAAGCACAGTGACACTTACCTGCCAGGTGCAGAGGTGTTGAGTTTCTGCCCTGGGTGTCTCTGCAGTTGATATTCTCTGGGGTACAGAGCTTCTGCACTCTGGCCAGGCAGCCCTTCTTGGCAGCATCCAATAAGGCAGCATCCCCCCTCAGTAAGTCCTGAATATCAGTGTCTCCTTCCTTGACCAAATCTAGGGGTGTATTTCCATCTCTGTTCTTCTTAGTTGGATCTGCCCCATGCTGTAAAGACAAATACCAAATGGTGTGTGTGGTTTTGACAGCACCTTTGTACAAAGGGGTAGGTAATATGTACATATTAGGTACTCAACTTTACACCTTTACTCATCTGGAAAGAAATCTATTCTATAAGCATTTTAAAAAGAGAATCCACATTCTGCTTTATTTTGCAAATATTTTATAACATTTTTCCACGTACTAATTAAAGCTTCAGGATCAACAGTGATGACGTCAGGAAGATACTGAGTATCTTGCCTGTCATGTAGTAAACTTTTCCTTAGACTTGAAGCTGTCTTTGTAAACTTCATTTTAAAAAAAAAATATTTTATTATTTTTGTTTTAGGTGTATGAATGTATTGCCTACATGTATGCAAGTGTACCCATGTTGTGCAATGCCCATGGAGGTCAGAAGAAGGCATCAGATCCCCTGGAACTGAGTTATGGACATGGTTGTCAACCGCCATGTGGGTGCTCGGAATCAAAACTGGGTCCTCTGCAAGAACAGTCGGTGCTCTTAACTGCTGAGCCATCTCTCCAGCTCAGAAACTTCTTTTCTTTTAATAATGATCTGAATGTTAATTCTAGCTAGATTTCATTTGCACAAAGATATATATAACTTTTTTAGTGGTACTGGTGATTATAACAAGGGCCCAACACATGCTAGGCAAGCACTCTGAGCTATAGCCCAGCTCACATGACAAAGATATTTAGGAGGCATTATGAAAAACAAAAACGAATAAACACAGGTTGGATAAAGTTTAATTCTAAACACCATCAACAAAAAAGTTTCAGTTTTAAAAACATATTTCATTATCTTATTGCAAATCAGATATTTAAGTGTTTAAAAAATACACACATACACATAAAATAAAAATGAATAAATAAACTTTAAAAAAAATTTAAAAATTATCTACACCTATAAAATAAATAGGTCAAGAAGGATTTTTATTATATGCATGATACAGACTACTGTTGACCAATGTGGAAATTATAAATTGTACTTACATATAACCAGAACAATTTTCCTCTAGTTAAGATAGGAAACCACATAACTACATGTCTTACATGACACATGTAACTGATACTCAATAAGGAATGAGTTAATGTGATAAAGTAACAATAGTTAATAATGGTGGTAGCAATAATCATACTGTAAAGAACAACTTGACTGAAAACTTTCCTTGGACCATTTTTTTTTTCTAATATCAATATTACATCTATCGGTCAGTCCATGCAAATTAAGTAAACTCTCTCCAAAAATTCCTTGATGAACTGTGATAGAATGACCTTAATCAAATCTCCTCAGAAAGACTGTCTGGTACTACTCAAAGCTATGTATCATATCACACTGTGACTTTCCTCTGCAAAACAGAAAGCAGATGCAGTCTTCTCAGCACCTGTTTTTAATAGAACAAAATACTCTGATTTAATTTCAAGTAATGGCTCAAACACAGAAAACTACTTTATAGCTACATACTTTTAGAAGGAGCTTGCAAATTTCATATTTCCCCTTAGCGGCTGCTTCATGAAGAGGGGTAAATTTCCACAAGTCCGCCACATTGACAGAAGCTCCATGCCTCACCAAGAGCTCAGCTACCTCGTAGTGCCCATAAGAACAGGCATTATGAAGCGGTACCAGGCCGCTAAACAAAAGAAAATTAAAGTTACAAAACACAACTTTTGTTAAAATGATTGTTACAGCACTTGAGAAGTGGATACGGAAGG
Source organism: Nannospalax galili (assembly GCF_000622305.1). NCBI lineage: Eukaryota > Metazoa > Chordata > Mammalia > Rodentia > Spalacidae > Nannospalax > Nannospalax galili. The sequence goes on from NW_008337446.1 coordinate 1,135,651, forward strand.
GTCAGGAGTTCTAGGTCACCCTTGGCTACACTGGGAGTTCAAAGCCAGCCTGGGCTATATGAGACCCCGTCAGTAAGAACTACCACCACCACCACCACCTTCTTTTATGGCCTGGCTATATTGAACATCCACTCAAAGAGAAAGAATTTCTCTTTAAGATATGGTCATTCATATCTAAGTAAAAATTAATAAATTTTAGCTTTATTTTTAATTTTGATGAATTATTGTTGTGAATGTGTGCATGGTGTACGTATATGTACAGGATGTGTGTGGTGGGGGTGCATGTGCCATGGTATACATGTGGAGGTCAGAGGAGAACTTTATGGAGTAAGTTCTTTCTGTCAACCTTTCTTTTTAGTTGTTATTAATATTTTATTTATTACTTTAATGTGTATGAGTGTATCACCTACATATAGGTAGGTGCACTCGTGTCATGCAATGCCCACAGAGGTCAGAAGAGGGTACCAGATCCCCTGGAACTGGAGTTACAGATAGTTGTTAGCTGCTACGTGGATGCTGGGAATTGAACCCGGGTCCTCTGCAAGAGCAGCCAGTGCTCTTAACCAGTGAGCCATCTCACCAGCCCTCCTTCTACCTTTCTGTAGGTTCCAGGGATCAAATTCAGGTCACGAGGCTTACATATCAAGCACCTTTATTTGATGCACAGTTGTAACTCACCCCAGGACAAGGAAAAAGGAATGCAGTGAGATCTCTGCCTGAGTACACAGATACAGTTCAGCCTGTCAGGACCTTGTTGCACAGAGCACCCAATCAGAATATGTATATTACCATATATGGGAGACAAAGAAACTGAACTGTAAAGGGGAGCTAATAAATGGTATAAAAGGCTGATTCTTTCTTTGGTCTCTGTCTTTTGGGAGGAAACTACAGAGCCAGGTATTGGCAAGAATAAACTGCTTCCTGGAGGAAAGAAAGGCTCAGTGTCTCCTCTCTGCACTTGCAACACATTCCTTTAACTAATCCACGCATTAATAATTAAAAATATTCCTTCCAACATAAGGTCTCCTTATGTCACAGCAATCATTAGCCTTGAAATACATGTAGAAATATACACATAGAATAAAATACCATCAAAATACTTTTATTTTGGTAGTACTGGAGATCAAACCCAGGGCTTATGCATGCTAGGCAGGTGCTCTACCACTGAGTGATACCTCAGTCTTTTCTATTTTGAGACAAGGTCTCACTACATTATGCAAGACAGTATTGAACTCACTCAATAGCTTAACAGACTTTGAACTCACAATACTACTATCTCAATCTCCCAAGTGAAGGAAATTATAGGCCTGTACTACCAGGTCTAACACAATACTTTAAATTCCAGGTTTCAACCCAGAAATGTAAAGCTCTGTATACTACAAAGTACTATCAAGAATAACTAACCTACAGCCTGCTTTTCCCAGGATTCAGATTCTTTGATTTGGATTTTACTATTAAAAATTGTGAAGCTTACTTGTAAGATATACAGTATAGCAAATACACAGTATATACCATACACAAGGCAATTCTACTTAGGTAGGTTCCATCTTTTGTTTTGGTTCTTATTTTTAAATTCACAATGATTCAGTGGTGGTTTCCCTGAACAATTTAAATATTGAGATACCAAGCAATGAAAACTTTCAAGTGATTCAGAAGAGAATTCACTAAGGAAAAAAAAGATGCTAATTATACATTATAGTCAGTTAAGAATATCTAAGAAGCCAGAGTGGTCTGCATCCCTAATTCCCTACTGCAATTTGGGTAACCTCTTCAGAGGATGGTGTGATAAGAATAGGAGGTAGGAATTGGCTAGGCAGTTAGGTAAAAAGACCCCAAAGAAAAGTAACCAGTTTCTTGGCTAAAAGTCAACATACTCTGTTCCAAAGGCCCAAAAATGTCGAAAATATTTGGGAGCTTTTATCTAATCCTTAAAAGATTTCTATTTAAAAATTAAAAAAAACATGCATATATATTCTATATACCAAAAAAAAGAAAGAAAAAAAGAAAAAAGGAGGAAAAAAAATAAAAGAAAAAAGAGAAAAAAAAAAAAGAATATCTAGTTCCCTCATCTTATGAGCAAACTATTCTGGAGATGACTAAGTTCTGTAAAAGTGTGACAGTCTATGAAATGGAAGTCAAGAAGACATCCTCTCAGAAGTGGGGGACCAAAGACAAGGCAAAGGCAAGATATCAAGTGCCTTTTTATTTAGAGATGAGTGTCTTTTTAAAATCTGTGTTGAAATATGCTAGTACTAAAATGAGTTGGAAACAAATGCTGGCTGCTCTCTAGTGCACTACAATATTTTGAAACAGCTAGCAATACTGCTATTACATATTCATGTATGAGGCATCCCTTGAAAAAGATAAACACATAATGGTTAACTGAAGTCTAAATGGCACAATTTAACTCTGTAGCACTATGCTATGTAATTGTGTAGAAAGCTTCTGGCTTGTTTTGAGTAGGTATAAAATTAACTCAGAATATGGAAACTGATTTCAATTAAAATACTCTTCTCATATCTCTAAGTAGCTGCTTTAACTTTTGTCCAGATAGTCAAAGAATCCATCAAATTAATATAAAAAATACAGAATAAGGGGCTGGAGAGATGACTCAACAGTTTAGAGCACTGGCTGCTCTTGAAGAGAACCTGGGTTCAATTCCCAGCATCCACATGGTGGCTAACAACCATTCATAACTCCCGTTCCAGGGGATCCGATGCCCTCTTCTGACCATATCAGGCACTGCAGGACACAGGTGCATACAGGCAATACCCTCATACACATAAACTTAAAACAAAAACAAAAATAAATAAACAGAATATTTAAATTAGTAGAGACAAAATTATGTGTCTATATAATAGTAATGACTCTGGGATGGATGGCTTCTTTTTGGAAGAGAAAAAAAATAGACACACATATACATATATTTATGTATTTTTTAAAGTCTTTTTGAGACAGGGTTTCCTTGTAGCTCCAGCTGGCCTCGAACTCACTATGTAGATAAGGATGGCCTCAAACTCACAAAGTTCCACCTGCCTCTGCCTCCTGAATACTGGGATTAAAGGAAATTATATACTTTTAATAGCAAAAAATAAAATGGGATAAATAATTATAAATTATATGGAAATATTCATATAGTAAAATAAAATCCTTCACACAGGCATTAACAAGATGAGATCACTCCTGTACTGAATGGAAAGACATTCCAGATGCACTAGTAGGTCAACTTCAAATAGGCTACATAGGAAGGCATTGTCATGTATGCTAAAAGACACACTACCAACAACAATGCAAATACTGAGGTGCTAAGCAAGGAGAGCTCACAGTTTGAATGATTCAGAATTGGTGTATGCAATTGATAGTGCTGGAGAACTGCATACAAAGTGCTTATGCTGTATCTTTGGGGGCTAGATGATAGAATTTTCACTTTCTACACTGTACATTTGTATACTTTATGATTTAAAAAAAACATGCATATTACTGTAATGGGGAAAAGGTTGTACAACCTCAAAAGTCCTAATTTTTAGAAAGCTAACTATAAAGAGAATGAAGGGCAAACAGCTGAATTTTGACACATACCCTTTGTCTTTGGCATGGACATCTGCTCCGTGATGTAGAAGGTACTCCACAACAGACACTCGGTTATAACCTGCAGCAAAGTGCAAGGGTGTAGAATGCCGGCCCTCCAGATCTCTGCAATTCACATTCTGAGGGCTACAAAGTTGCTTTTGTGGTGTACATCCAGAGAAACAGAGAGACAATAGGAACATTAACATTTATTCATAGATTTTCCTCCAAAAACATTGTAGCAGTTTGGATCACTGCAATTTCAGTCAATATTTTCCACATATTAGATAATAAAAATGATGGTTAAAAAAAAAATCAGTATTATAGCCAGGCATGGTGGGACACATCTAAAATCCCAGTACTAGGAAGGGTGAGGTAGGAGGATCTACAATTGGAGGCCAGCATGGGTTACTTGGTGAATTGAGAACAGTCTGGGCCACAAAGCTGTCTTAAAAAAACCAAAAGGAGCTGGGCGTGGTGGCGCACGCCTTTAATCCCAGCACTTGGGAGGTAGAGGCAGGCAGATCTCTGTGAGTTCAAGGCCAGCCTGGTCTACATAGTGAGTTCCAGGACAGCTGGGGCTTACAGGGAGACCCTGCTTCAAAAAGACCAAAAAAAAAAAAAGACCCAAAAAACCCAAAAAGAGAATCAACATCTTTGGCTTTATAGTGACACAAGTACTCTTACTATAGGATAATTTAATCTTTATCAACATGCCCTGGGTCCAAACCCTAATCCAACAGAAAATCCCACAGGGCAGGCATTTCTAACAAATGAAGCCTCCCTTCTCATATCTGTCTATCCTGCCTCCCTAAGCTGCTCACACAGGGATCTGCTAGTGTTACTAGAATGCTCTTAGTTGTTCTATGCTCAAATCAGACCCACTTAAACTGGCTACCCAGAACTATACTCCGAGTTGTTTCCTTTAACGTGGGTCAGGAAATATCCGCTTTTAAAATTTACAAGTTCTTCTATTTCATTTCTTTAGGAATGTCAAAGCAATAGCCTCCCTTGCCCTCTGGGCAAGGCAGGTTGATAGCCTAGGCTATCATTGAACTTACAACAATCCTTCTGCCTCAGCTTCTTGATAGGATTAAACATACAGGTTGCCACACCCAACTAACTTCTAATATTTTCTAAAGTCCTTAAAAAAAAAAAAACTTACTAAACTGAATTCTCAATTTGTTCTTTGTTCTGACCCTTGCATTCCACTGATAAAAATAATTTTTCCTTTACTGTAAATGCATTGTTTAGGAAACCTGAAGATATATTATTTGCCCATTACATATAGATAGAATTAAAAACTATATTTTGCCCAATGTGATAACTTAGGTAAACCTGACAACCTGAACTCAAAGCCCAGGTCCTATATGGTAGGAAAAGAAAATTAACTCCCAACAAATAGTATAACATAAAGATTAACACACTTGCACACCCCTCCCCCATCCCACTCACAGAATTAAATAAAATGTAATAAAAATGTGTGTATATCTATCTTTTTCTTGTTTTTTTTTTAAATGGCTTAATTGCTATAAGACACACACTTGGAAAATCTTATTAGTAAAGAATTCTCCTGTCTGTAGATATACCCTGCCCACTTGCTTTTTATTCTGTTAAACCTTAAACAACAGCAAGAAAAGTTAGTATTTGAGTAGTTTTGTTTAGAAGCTTCAAAATGAACTGGGTAGCCAAATTTCAACAGCACTACCCAGACCATTAAAGACGTAGAATTACCTTCACAGTTTCCAAGTCACCAGCTTTGGATGCCTCCAGGAGTCGATAGTCCACATCAGAAGTGCGTATTGGGGTACTCTCTGTAGGAAAGAAAAGGATGGACTTGGGGTACTGCAGGAAGGTATGGAAGGAAGACTGTTCAGTGAGTAAAATAAGGCCAAGAGGTTGGGCATTTCTGTGATGTAATACAATGGTTCTTTCCCCAATCTTTTTCATATAAGAAGTATTTTCTTACTTCAATTTATATATCATGCTAAGCCAGATTTAAATATATTAATACAGAGAAATACCTTTCTATCGTCATTATCCCATCCACCATTTCCTGGCTAAAAATGATTACAAAGGGGAATGAGAAAACCTAGAACCAAGAAACCAAACCTAGCTTCAGAATTTGTTGAATTTCACAAAGCTATAGCAAAGTTTTGATGCAGATCTGTTTGTAAATCTAGGGAAGCTACTGGATTTTCATGGCTTATTTCTTTTTAGCTTAAGTGTCCTAAGTATAAAACACAAACATTACTTCTCAAAGTAAAATGACTATAGACAGAGAATAATCTGTGAACAAAATAAAAAGCCTACTATAGACATTTAATTCATATTTCTATAATGGCTTCAGAAGTGCAGTTTCAAATGTCTGTATAATTGGAATGCATGAAACTAACGCTCAATTGAATATAATTATAATTAAATTGGGTTGCTAGGTTTGGAGGCTTACAGAGGAGGCATTTTGATTAATACAATATAAACATACCAAAAATCATTCAACATTGGCTCAAATAAATGGGCTTCTAAAGAAAAAAGTTTGTATTGTCCAAAATATGTTCACATTAAAGTGAGGCTTTTATAAAGCATGTGTACCAGTACATATGGAGTGCAGGACTGGACTGTAGGTCCGGGCCCTAGAAAAGACTTTGGACAATCATGCAATATTTTAGTTTTTTATATTTTCATTTTATTATTATGCATGGGGGTGGGACACATGTGTACATCATGGCACACATGTGGAGACTACAGGATAACTTTTAGGAGTTGGTTCTCTCCTACCATGGGTCCTGGAGATCTAACTTAGGTTGTCAGGCTTGCTTGGCAAGTACCTTTATCCATTGAGCCATTTTTGCAAGCCCGATACTTAGATTTTACATTTAAAAAGAGCTGGTTTCCCTCAAAGTCTCTTTCAGATTTAAGACTGCATTATCTTACAATCAAAGACAGTATTTGAATTCACTGTCGAAGTGTGAAGATCAAGTGAGGCTATGAAAAGGTTTCATATTTTAGAAGAAATACTTTAGTTCTTCTAAAGTGCTTTGTTCAGAAGAGTGACTTTTATAGATGAAGTTGTGAGAATTCCTCAGTGGAATACCATTTATTTGATCATATTTAGTACTTAGCATATTTTAATAATTAGCAGATAAAATACTAAGACTACAGAGGAAAGAAGAGTATTTCAAATAATGAAGTATATTTTAAAATTACTTTTCTTTAAAAGTGTTACACTGCATTTGGAATTGCTGAGGAGAGGAACCAGATCTGTGTTCCTCTTCAAATTCCTTCTCCCAGACAGAACAATTCATAAAGCATTTGTTGAACTGATTTCTGGTTACTTCATATTAGGGTCAATGTGTCGAGCCTTAGCTCTTCTTTTGGCTGCCTTTATTCTGTTCTTTTCTGAATCATCTAACTGTACATGTATGTGCACTACTGTGTTTATATGTAAGAATGTCTCTCTACCATGTTCTATGACAGTGATTTTGGCAACTGACGAAACTCACCAAAACACCCATGGTATCTTTACTGGCAAACTATGTTGATGAGGAATGACAAGAGTAGAATTTTTCAGGCAAGCAAAATGTCTTGTACACATATAAGAGTGTGTCTAAGAACTATGGTACAGAAAGGTTTAGTCATGGTCAAAGAGGGAAAGTAAGTTATATACGCTGATTTATCACTATACCAATTGTGGGGTTCTGCATCTGTTATAAACCTACAGCAGGCTTAGAACAGACTTGTTTTTAGAAAAAATATAGCAGGACTTGGTAGAACAACTCTCAGGTACTAGAGAGGGTGAGGCAGGAAGATTACAAATTCAAGGACTGCCTGGGCTACACAGTGAGTACAAGGATAGTCTAGGCAACTTAGTGAGACCTTATCTCAAAATGGAAGGCAGCTATGCTCACCACTATACCACCAACACCTTATCTCAAAATGAAAAGTAAAATGAGAGCTGGGTATGTAAAAATATTAGTATACAAACCAACATCCTTTTCCAAACATAAAATAATGCCAATTAAAACAAAACAAAACAAAACCTAAAACCTTTAATTAAAAGTTTTTTAAAAATTTAAATTTACTTTTTATGAATGTTTTGCCTACATGTATATAAGTACACCATGTGAATACAATGCCCACAAAGGCCAGAAGAGAGCATCAGATCCCTGGGAACTGGAGTTACAAGTGGTTGTTAGCTACCATGTGGGTGCTGGGAACCAAACCTGGGTCCTCTGCAAGAGCAACCAGTGCTCTTAACCATGGAGTCATCTCTCCAATCCCAAGAGGTATTTCAAGGCCCTATTTACCAGATAGCTCTATCATTTTCATTATCTTTCTAGATCCATAGTGAACGTGACATACTAACAAGTTCTACTAGTTCCTAAATTAAGCATTTACTTACCTATATGTATCACTAATTAATTTTAAAGCAGGATTATAAAAGTAATTGAAATTTTTATTTATGATTCAATATTCCCTTTTATTTTCCTCAGAAGTCACATATTTGAACTGCTTTTACTTAGAAGGCATTTTAAAAGCATCACATGGGTCTAATTTACTTGATTTCTTCAATGTTTCATCCCTAGTTTGTTAACCAGCACTAAAAATTATGTGTAGTATTGTTAGAAAGTTTTATGTATAGACTATACTTTTGCCTGACTTATCGTTATAACTATAGAAAGTAACTTAAAATTTAGTACTAAATGATTCTCAGCAAAAGGCATAAGAGAATATTTTATAGTGCTTTCACAAAAAAAATCACAACTTAAAAAATTAGTATAAGTGAGAAAAATATTTTCTATCGAGGGAGTAAAATGATCTTTCAGCAAATATTCCAATGCTCTGTACAAGTCAAGTATTTTATAGTTCAAGCTCACAATCTTATACTGGAAAATTCTACCCCTTAAGAGAGCTTTTACTCATTTTGACAATGAGGATATCCTAGATAGGCTTTCCTTCACTAGATGGAAGTCAAAAGATTGCCATCTAAGAGTGAACCAGGAGGAGGAAAAGAATCTTAATCATGAGTTTTCTTAATGTTGCAATATTATTTTTTGAGGCTGTTTCGCTAAGGAAAGATATTTATCCTCATCTCCATGTATCTTGAAAGGTTCCAAGCTTCAGTGTGCAGCAGTGATTCTCAACTGGGCTATTCTTCTTGGGAGCCCTTAAAAATGTGTAGGGTCAGTTTTGGGTTTCTAGCATCATTTGTCCAAGTTATATAATTATACATTTTACCATAACTATCATGTTCTTCCTTATATTATATATTCTATGTAGTATACTATATTATATATTACATTACATACAATGTATTGCATTATACAGAAGTTCACATTGTGCACTCTGGCTGACCTAGAACTTGCTGTATACACCGGACTGGCCTTGAACTTACTGGGATTAAAGGTGTGGGCTACTATGTCTGACTAGTTAGGGTTTTTTGATGTAGGTGTTTGGGAAGTTTTAATGTAGATTTTATTCAAAAAGACCAAAAAAAAAAAAAAAAGATAGATCATATGACATACATCAGATAATCTAAGATTTTTAATTCTGAATAGTAAAATTGATGTCCTAAAATATTTGCTATAAGATGGAGGCATCGTGCCTTAGAGTAAAGCAGTGTGGGCCAGAGGCAGTAAAGAGTGACCTGGATTCCGACTGCTAGTCTATAGTCTTCGCCATCTCACTCTTTCAGTTTTTGTCATTCTACAGTAGACATAATTCACAGACAAAATTCAAAGGATATGAAAGAAGAGCCAATTATATTAAAATTCCTTCACATCTCATTTGTAAGTTTTCAGTAAGCTGACAGTTACTCTCTAGTTTGGGAAGAAGGAGTCAGTACTTGTTTTCTTATCACTTTTATGTTTGATCTCTGTCAACAAACTAAATAAAATATCTCACATTGCACTGGCATTCACTGTGATGTTCATGAAGAGCTTCTAAGTACATTTAAATCAGGAAAATATAATCTCAGAACAGCTTAACTGCCTAATTGAAATTAAGAAAGACAAAAAATTGGTTAGACTAGGCCATATGTAAGAACAACTGAAAGCCTGGAGTGGTGGTGGTACACACTCTTAATCCCAGCACTTACTTGGGAGACAAGAGGCAGGTGGATTGAGGCCAGGCCTGTCTACACAGCAAGCTGCAGGCCAGCTGGGGCTACAGGGAGACCCTGTCTCAAAAAAACCCAACCACCACCTTCCACAAAACAAAACAAAACAAAACAAAACAAAACAAAACAAAACAAAACAAAAGAAAACAAAACAAAACAAAACAAAACAAAACAAAACAAAACAAAACAAAACAAAACAAAACAAAACAAAACAAAACAAAACAAAACAAAACAAAACAAAACAAAACAAAACAAAACAAAACAAAACAAAACAAAACAAAACAAAACAAAACAAAACAAAACAAAACAAAACAAAACAAAACAAAACAAAACAAAACAAAACAAAACAAAACAAAACAAAACAAAACAAAACAAAACAAAAGAAAACAAAACAAAAAAAACAAAACCCAAAGTAACAAAAAAAGAAAAAGAACAATTGAAGCTCATTAATTACAAAAGGAATGCCTTTGAATTTTCTCTATTTGTTAGAGCTACACTCCCATAATTTTATCTTGAATTTTAAGCCACTTTTGATTATGCTACCCTATAAGTCAGGTATTCAATTTCATGCTAAAGAAACATAAAGATGGTATAAATCTCCTGATATTTCCTCATCCTATCAAAAAAAGCAGATGGGGAAGGGCTAAACTGTAAGCAAAAAAAAGGCACAGAAGGGAAAGAAAAAAAATCAGGTGAAAAATATATTCGAAGGAGCTACTTAAAACAGGGGCATAAAGTCTGTGCATGGGTGGAAATGGGAAATGTAATCTAGTTGCAGTAACTCACCACTCAGAATCTGCTGTACTGCTTCGTTTCCCATTTGTGCTGCTGTAAAGCCTTGTAGGGAGATGATGGAGGGATCTGAGCCATAACTCAGCAGGAGGCGGCAGGTCTGCAGATGACCTGCTAGGGCAGCTCTATGCAAAGCAGTCTGACCAAGGGTGTCCAATGCATTCATCTGAAAAAAAAAAAAATATTGGGTGGCCACGTGAAAGTGCCATTTTTTTATACCTCAGAAAATAACACTATTATGTGAAAAATCAACTGTGAAAACTTTTTGGAAAATGTCATAGTTATTAACGTTTACTTACTAGTTCTATAGAAATAGCCTTATTTCAGTGGCCTTTCTCTGAGAGGTTTATTGAAAATCACAACATACCTTTCATTTCCCTAAATGAACATCTTTCTGCTGCTTCCCCTCAAAAACCAGAATGGAAGGCCGCTAAGGGTAGTAACTTTCATTCAATGCTTAGTGCCCACAATGAGTATGCTCACCAAATACCTCAGAATGAATAGATTTGATCACACTCAGAATATAACAAGCAAAGATTACCAATGTAGTGATTACATTTCTTTATTACCTTTAGGAAATATCTTATTACTCTGGTTGAGTATCCCTCATTTGAAATGCTTAGAATCAGACATATTTTAGATTTCAAATTCTTTTGGATTTATGGGTATTTATGTACAAATAATGAAATATCTTGAAAATAAGATCTAAACCCAAACTTAATTTGTTTCATTTACATCTTATACAAATAGCCTGAAGGTAACTTTTTTGGGTGTGCCACTTATTTTGACTGTGATGTATCATATGAGGCCAGGTATAGAATTAGCCATTGTATGAGTTGACAGTCAAAAGTTTCTGCTTCTGGAGCACTTCAGACTTCATACTTTCAGATCATGGATGCTCACCCTGCAACAAATACCCTAATTAAATAATAAATAATTTGAATGGAAAATGACTTGAGGATTTTGATGTTCCATTTTCAAACTGTGATGAATTTCTATGGGAAGCAAAGTAATTTAAATTTAGCTTTTATTAAGACTAAATGTTCAGCTTTAGAGTCATGCTCATGATTTGGTTAAACCTAACTAGCCTACTCTTTTAGAACATCCCAGTAAACACCCTGTAGTCCAGGCAGACCAAGGTCTATGCTCACTGGACATGCTGCTCCTTTCAGAGAATCCTTCTTCTGCCTTTCTGAATTATGAGATCCTGCACAAGTCTCCCCTTCTCCAAGTCCTCCTTCATCACTTGATGCCTCAATGATTACTGCCTTTCTCAACACCTGTGTTGATTTAGCACTTAACCATCTTCTAAATTATACCACTGTAGTAGTTTTTATCAAGTTGAACTAATTTCACTGAGGTTATGGACTGTGCCCTTGGAAGCTCGTAATAAGGGAGCAATCATAAAATTTCAGATATACGCAGATTATTCAAAACTTTTGTATCCTCTTACACCAAAAAGTTTGGAAAAATATTTAAGAGAATTGATCTCCCTGTTTTCCAGTGCTTCATCGTTACCAGTAAAGTTGTCATACTTGTTCAGATAAGGGCTCATTTAAATTCTTAATGTTTTTCATAAGACCCACCATGAAATTAACAATTTAATTCTGTAATATTTTCTGGCTGAAAAAAATGACTTTGTACATAACAGAAAAACATTGTTATTAATATTTATCAATGGAAAATACAAGCTGCCAAATTAAGAGTTTTGTATGAAAGTACTTCATTATAGAAGAAAAAAACCCCTAAAACTGCAAACATTCTAATCATTTACATTTTTCTAGAAATTGGGTGATAGATACTCTGAATTATTTAACTGTAATAATGAAGGATTCAGCTTGTTAAATCATGGAAATATGATTTGAAAGCTCACCTTCCAAAACACAGATCTTATCAAGATCTCAAATTAATGACTAATCCTTCAAGTAAAGTTGAATCCTTCATCATACCATTTAAAACCACCCCAAATTTATTCCCATGTTGCAATTTGACAGGCCTGCTGTGTTCCAGCTTTATCAGATGGTACTGGCTTTCCATTTTATAAAGGCATTGTTTTTCTTTTATTCCTTTAAAAATATTGTATTATTTTTATTTCATGTGTATGAGTGTACTGCCTGCATGTAGGGAGATTACACCTGTGTCAGAAGAGGGTGTTGGATTCCTTTGAAGTGGAGTTAGGATGGTTGTTAGTCACCAAGTGGGTGCTGGGAATCAAACCTGGGTCCTCTGCAAAAACAGCCAGTTGCTCTTAACCACTGAGCCATCTCTCCAATCTCAAAGGCATTGATTTTTAAAGTCATTAATAATGTAAAAATTACTTTGGGTCAAGAAGATTGTTGAAAACCAGTATCAAGGATGAGAAATATGTAAAGGTTTTCTGTAAATCTAGCACCAGCCAGTTTCACCTCCAGCATCTGAGCAAATCAACTGAACACTAGATCAAGTATCTTTGTGTCAAGAACACATTGTGTAAGAAGAGGTTCTTCCTACAGGTAAGTGTGGTAGAAATGAGAGCACTATGAAGAACTTACTCTGGAGAACTTTGTGTCTTATCAATGGAAGAAGTAATAATGTAGCTCAGTGGGGGAGGGGGGCTATAAGAGGTGTACAGATACGGGAGGGGTCTAAATATGATCAAAATGTATGAAATTTACAAAAATGAATTAAAATAAAAATATATAATGTATCAATCGCTATCAGAACTAATTTGTAAAATAGATTTAGTTTTAAAAGTTCCATTTGATGAGGACTGACTGCCATCTGTAGAAAGAAGTTGATAAGTTGGTCACATACTGAAATTTTTTTTTGTTTGTTTGTTTTTTAATCATTATTTTTTTATTTTTTTTTTTCATACAGAAGAATTCATTCCAAAGCAATTGACATTGAGACGTTTTCACATGCATTTCTAATCTCTATATGCATGACTATCACTGGTCACAGTCGCCCACCTTCTGAGCTCCTCGGCATCTGAGCATGAATACAAACTCGTCAGATAGACAGCCTTCCTCTCCCACTAGAGGCTCAATACTCTGCCATCCCTGTCACTGTCCACTGTGTTGTCAGAACCCTCATCCATTCCCCCCTGTCTGCCCTTCTGGTAAATCTAGTCAGCCAGAGGTCCCTGTTCCAGGAGGGTCAGCTGTTCCTCATCTACGGCAATCCATTGTCAATATTCCTTTGGATAGAATTGGGGTCTGCTGTTCATTTTTCCAGTAGTATGTTGGGTTACTGTCTGGAAGAGCCTT
>NW_008337446.1:1154583-1162141 GCF_000622305.1 Nannospalax galili
CCAGAAAGAGGCTGTCAGCCCCAGAAAGAGGCTGGCGGGTGTTGCAGGACCAGGGAAGTAGAGGGAGATGAGGGCAGGGCCAGAATCAGAAGCGGTGCTCCTGGAGCCCAAGAAAGGGACCGAGTTGCGCTTGGTGAGAAGGATCAGGAAGCAGTATTGGTTCCCCAGGTGTCTGGGGCCCCGACACTAGGAATAGCGCAGGGCCCAAACTAGGAGTATAGAACGGCGAGGGGGGGGATGGAAGGGTGAGTGTGGCTTAGGGAGTCCCTCACATACTGAAATTTTATGTCCTATATTTTGTACATATGAGATATTTACTCATTTTTTAGGCAGCATTTGATTCTTCTGGTATTTTAAATATTTTACTACTTTTATTTTATGTGTAGGAGTGCATTGCCTGCATGTGTGCAAATGCACCTATGCTGAGCAATGCCTAAGGAGGTCAGAATGAGGTGTTCGAATGATTCCCCTGGAAGTGAAGTTATGGATGATTGTTAATCACCAGGTGGGAGCTGGGAATCGAACTCAGGTACTCTGCAAGAGCAGCCAGTAAAAGGATTCTATAATTCTTCCCTCAAACTCTATCAGCAACCAAAGAATATCTATGGAATGCTTTATCCAACAATCAAGTTGAAGCACTACAAGAAATCAAAAAGGTTATTAATGAGTAATGTAATAAAAGTACTCATTCAATGGAGATAAATGGAACCCCAGAATAAAACAATTTGTAGATACTTGATACAGCCCACTCAGAACAATAATGGCTAACAGAGAGGGAAATTGTAAACAGATTTTCTATGGGGGTTTGTGAGGAAGGGATTATCCTTCATTAGAGACCTAATGTTATAATTTCTCAGGTTTCCCAATATTAGGACTCCAGGTTTTTCCCTCTACAGTTAAAAGATGGCATGAGGAGACTCATGTATCCCCTCTAATTCTACACAGTAAAGTCCAAGATTAAAGAGGAAGTTAGGCTAGAGAGGTGGCTCAGCAGTTAGAAGCGTTGGCTGCTCTTGCAGAGGACCTGGGTTTGGTTCCCAGCACCCACATGGCAGCTAACAACTGTCCTTAACCCCAGTTCCAGGGGATTCAACTCCCTTCTTCTGGCCTCCCCAGGCACTGCACAACATGGCTGAACTTACATGCAGGCAAAACACTCATACACATAAAATAAAAATAAATAAAATTAAAAAAAAAGAAGTTTTACATCTCTTTGAAAGTTTCATATATTCTCTTATAAAGATAAAAAAATTTCTTGGCCAACTTTTCCTTACATCTGGAACAAGAAATGTTTTCTTAACTTCTGCCTACATTCATCACTAGAGAGGAGAAATGAGTACCCAGTTCAGCAAATGGTTTCCCAACTCCTGAAAAAAGCAGAGTTCCACAGAAGGCGATTAGAAGCTGTAATTCATAGGTCAATTACAATGAGCTTCTTAAAATGGCTTTTAAAAATTGTGAATATGATGTATATATGTGCATATGTGTATGTATGTAGATGTGTTTAAGTGCCACGAGTGTGTGGCAGTGTGTGTGTGTGTGTGTGTGTGTAGGTCAGAAAACAACCTAACGCTGTGGCCCTCTCTTTCTACCTTGTTTGAGGTAGGGTCTTCACAGTTGGCAGCTGTGATGTATAGCTAGGCTAGCTGGCCTGCAAGCTGCTAGGGATTCTCTTGTCCCCACTTCCAATCTTGCTGTAAGATCACAAGGACTACAGACATGTGCTATCAAACTTGGCTTTCCGTGGGTTCTGGGGATTCAAACTAAACATCCTCACACTTGGGAAGCAAGTTCTTTACCCATGCAGCCATCTTTCAGTCCCATGATCTACCCATCTATTCATCTACATATCTATGTTTCTATGTGTCTATGTTACCTACCTAGCAAGACTTTGGAATCGGTTGAAAATTAAAGAAAAAGCCCAAATCAATCTATCAACCTATCAACCAACCTATCTATCTCGAACGCGCTCTGTCTCTCTGTCTCTGTCTCTGTCTCTCTCTAGTGCAAAACTTGTGCTGGTTTTCTAGAATAATTCTTTTTCAACAGCAGTACATATTATGGTAAAAAGCCTAAGGTCATTAACCAGGTGAGTTGGCAGCGTTTGTGCTGCTGCTCATTCAGTTCCACAGTGAACAGGGATATTTTTGAGGCCAAAAAAGAATGGCAAAGGTTCATTCTTCCCTCTATGAGGTGGTGACCAGGAATATACCACCAACATTCACAAGCGCATCCAAGGAATAGGCTTCAAGAAAACTGCCCCTTGGGTACTCAAAAAAATCTGGAAATTTGCCATGAAGGAGATGAGTACTCCAATGATAGCAGGCTCAACAAAGCTGTCTGGGCCAAAGGAATAAGGAATGTTCCATATCGCATCCAGGTTCTTTTACCCAGAAAATGTAATGAGGATGAGGAGTCTCCAAACAAGCTCTATACTTTGGTAACTTGTTTCCCCCTTATCACATTAAAAAATCTACAGACATGGTGGATGAGAACTGCTGAGAGTCAAATAAAGTTATAAAACTGCAAAAACTGACCCCAAACCAAAACACAAACCCCCAACAAAGCACCCCCAACCCAACAAAGCAACAAATCTTTCCTCTCTCTCCTAAATTCCTCTGTCCTGGGATCCTCAGGCCCCTTCTCTCTGAAGCTTTAGGTTTCATAATGCCCCCAGTGTCTTTTTTGACTTAATTCTAGTTTCCCTTACCACTAAAAATGCTTAATATTCAATGCCAAAGACATTATTTGGTCATAGAAACATGCTCTATAAAGTGTTCAAATGGGAACTTTTAAAATACCAAATGAAATCACAGAAATAAAATACCAAGTAAGCAAAAATAAGGCCCAGCAATACCCAAGTGGGTCGTTTTTTTATACTGAGTTTTTCCAGTATATGAATGACTTAATGCACTAAACTTGCAGGATCAGTATCCTGCCCTAGCACTCAGAAATAAGAAAAGGGGAGTTGATATGGCATTTAAGAGCTATTGATGGCAACTTGCATTCATTAGCTTGTCATAAAAATATGATAGTCTTTCCCTTTAAAGGTCCTAATGACAATTTTAATTTGAATAAGACTAAGGAGAATACACTACTCCAGAAGTCCACACCACTGACAAGGTGTTTTCAATTACACATGCCCTCTGATGAACTAAGATGTTAATGATGAAAACCTATCGTGCACATGAGTGGCAGAAAAGGACTGAGAACTTCAGACTTGAACACACTACTACAAGAGATTATAAGCTTTTCATTGGACCTTTCATAAGTAAAATGACTTATAGACAGCAAACATTACTTTCTCAAAATGGAGGACATTATTCATTGTTTTGAATGAGCATTATAAAAGTCATAAAATGCTTACAAAAGAAGTTAATGACAAACATGATGCTCCTAGGTGTAACAGAAAGCCCATTTAGCTTAATATTTCAGGCTGCAGATTAGTGCTGGCACCTTCTTTACACTCATGTGTCAACTGAACTTTGTCACGGTAGATTGAAAGATTTCCCAAAGAGGAATGAAACTTTCATAGAGTAAAGGAATTGATAATGACAGACTCAGACATCTATTCAATTTGAGCATGTTGGGATATACTGTACTTTTGCATGTGTCCACCGGTGAATTTATGAGTATTATCCTAACTTGTAAACCTTGTAAAAAAGTACCTTAACGTCCTCACGCTTCAATAAAAAGCTTATCAACTAAAAGTCTGTATTTTCCTGAACACCAAGCAATCATTTTGTATACTCTAGTGTCAGAATCCTACTTTAGAGACTGTTGCTTAAAAATATACATTCTTGGGGCTTGAAAGATGGCTCAGTGGATAAGAGCACTGACTGCTCTTGCAGAAGACCCAGGTTCAATTCCCAGCACCCACATGGTGGCTACAAACTATCCTTAACTCCAGTTCCAGGGGAATCCAAAGCCCTTTTCTGACCTCTGTAGCACTGCACAACAGGGGTGCACTCACTTACATACAGGCAATACACTTAATACACATAAAATAAAAATAAATAAAATATATTTTAAAAAAAACACTCTTTTTGCTAGCAAGAACAAAAGTTTTTAGAGAAAGCAAACTTGAAACAAAGAATGCTGAGTAAAAAAAGAAACCTCAGAAAAAAATACTGTAAATATGGGTTGGAGAACATAAAAATGCTCTTCATTTTGTTAGGCTCTTCTCTTTTCTAATGGAACTAATACTAAGAAGTACATCTCATAAAAAGAAAGCAAGGTCTGAACTCCACCCACGAACTTCAATTGCTGCTTCATGCACAAAGGCCCATGCTTCTTCACTTACTCTGCATAGATACAATGTAGATGAAAGGGGGTTTGTGTTTTATAATCAGGGGTATGAACTCAGCCTATGAAAAACTACTGCTTTACTACAGTTGAAAATACTATAAAACTCAAGCACTTGTCCATTAATATCATCCACATTTCTGAAAAAATATACTGTTAATTTTAATCATTTGCAAGTTCAAGTTGACTTTACCAAACCACCAGTGTGTTTTCTTCTTTAAGTAACTCAGTTTCAGAATGTATTATCCAGACAGTGCCAATTAAGTCATTAAATTTTCATATTTTAATATAAATGTTTGTAAAATTATTATTGCTAATTTGAGGAAATATAAATATTTAAAGTAAGTAAAGCTATTTTGACTATCATTTAAAAGTTGACTATCACAATGTATTAATTCTAGTAGTATTGACTTAGAAA
Source organism: Nannospalax galili (assembly GCF_000622305.1). Lineage (NCBI taxonomy): Eukaryota > Metazoa > Chordata > Mammalia > Rodentia > Spalacidae > Nannospalax > Nannospalax galili. The sequence goes on from NW_008337446.1 coordinate 1,159,307, forward strand.
TAGTATTATGTGGGGGCTGGAGAGATGGCTCAGTGGTTAACAGCACTGACTGCTCTTGCAGAAGACCTGGGTTCAAGTCCCAGCACCCACATGGCGGCTAGTTCCAGGGTAATCTGAAGCCTTCTTCTGACCTCTGCGGCAGCACTGCACAGCACAGGCGCACTCACATACATGCAGGCAATACACTCATACGCATAAAATAAAAATAATAAATAAAATATTTGAAAAAATAGTATATGTGTTGTGGGGAGTACAGCTCAGCAGCAGAGCACTTGTCTACCATGTGGGAGATCCTAGATTCAATCTCTAGCACTAGGAAAAAAAGATTTTGTGTGTGTGTGTGTACTTGTGTAAATGTATGCCACATATATGCAGGTGCCTGTGGAGGTCAGAACTGAGTTATAGGTGGTCTCCTGTAGGTGGTTGTAAGTCACCTGAAATGGATGCTGAGAACTGAATTGGGTCTTCTTCAAGGACAGCATGTACTCTTAACTACTGACCCATCTCTCCAGCCCATTTTTAAGGGTTTGATGAAAAGTGTTCCCCAGCAAGGCTTGGTTCCCAACTGATGGTACTATTTTGAGGGGTTCTGGAAACTTTAGGAGGTGGGATGAAGTAGGTCACTAGGGAGGATCCTCTAAGATATTCTTGTTCTTATTATCACCCTGCCTTGCTTTCTGCTTCCTGTCTTCTATGAAGTGAAGAAACTCCTATGCCAACATGGTCCCTCCACCACGACTTTCTGTTCAAGTGCATGAGGCCAAGTGACCATGAACTAAACATTTCAAAACCATGAACAAAATAATTCTTTTCTTAAATTTTTTTCTTATTTCTGTCAGGTGTTTGGTCACAGAAATAAGTTCCTAATACAAATGTAAACTTCAAATATATTTCAAGACAGGAACGTGCTGCATTCTACTGCTTTCTAGAAGACTGTCAAGGACAAAGAAACAATTTTTTAATTAGCAACAAGATTTAAATCAACTTTATAGGATAACTTAAGAATTTAAACACAAGCTAATAGCTCTTTCTAAAGAATAAAATTAATTGCTCAGGGAAACTCAACTATATTAAGAACAGCGCTGGTGGCTTAGTGCTGAGCTAGGTACTTTATTTCTGGTGTATTCTTACCTTTGCTCCATGCTTATGCAGAACTTCCATGACATCATTATGAGCTCTTTCAGCTGCGACATGCAGGGGAGTCATGAAACTAAGGAAAGGAGAAAAGGAAAAGAGAATTTCCTAACTTTTACTGTGTTTCCTTTTAAAGAACTGAGCTATTCAGCAGTCAATGGCTGTTAGCGGAGCGGGCATCAATTCCTTCAATGGTTCGTCACTTATGCTGCCCACGCTCCAGTAAACACCCTGCACTCATGCTCATGCTAACAACCTCAATTAAGCTCAGGGGATCACAAAACCAAAACAAAAAAGAACTGGAAAAATACATGAAAACAGGAGAGGACTTTTTGTGTAGAAGGGGCTCAGTGGGAGGGGGATAATGGTGGAAGTAAAAACAACGAAGTTTCATTATATACAAGTATGACACAGTCAAATATAAAAAAAGAAAAAGAAAAACAAAAGAACTGAACAATTCCTTTTGCTATTACACTTACTCCTTATTTTTTTCATTGACATTTGCTCCTTTTCTAAGTAACAGTTCTGTCACTTGTTTTCTTTTGGGATGCAAGGAGGCCACAGCACAGTGCTATAAAGTAAACAAAATTAAGTTAAAAACAACCAAAAACCTTTCTATTTAAATGTGAACTGAATGAAATAGCATCTATTAATTACTTAGAACACTGTTATTTCAAAGAGCATCAAGACACAATTATGCGTTTTATTTATGGAGCTGATCAATACTCGCTCTAAACACAAACCAAGTGAAATTATGCTCTCAGTTAAGCATTAAAAGACCTAATTTCTTTTCCTTTGGTCAATAATACTTAGCATATAGTCCATTAGAGGGATCAGAATACTGTCTCTTCAAAGCTGTAGAAATCTATGTATGAATTACTCAAGCCTCCATTGGTCTTATAAACCACACCAATCAGGATGTCCAGGATGGAGTCAGTGTTACTCTGACACTTCCAGAACTCTCAGTAGGCAACCATATTTGCCCCAGGCACTGGTGAGAACATGTGACCTTGAAGCAACCTAAGAACAAGAATTCTCAAAAACCATGTTTCATCCTAATATTTGTGACTTTTGTATTTTGCTCCACTATACATCAATGTTTCAGGTTTTAAAAATAAAACTCTTCACAATTCAGCTGTAAAGTAACTATTCCAAACAGCAGGTTAAGGTGAGTTTATTTTCTTATGGTATAGGGAATTATACTCTGTGATTCTGATTATCCCTGGCTTAATGCTGTGTTGACTGAGTTGTTTGAACTAGGTTTGGGGTATAAATTTAAGTTGGCCTATTTTAATTTGGCATATTTTAATGGGCATCAGACTGCGTGAAAGTTTGGCTTTTCTTTGCCACAGAGGTTGAAGAATGTTAAATGAGGGCTGGAGAGATGGCTTAGCAGTTAAGAATACTGAATGTTCTTGCAGGAGACCCAGGTTTGAATCCCAGCACCCACATGGCAGCTAACCACTGCCCGTAACTCCAGTTCTAGGGGATCCAAGGCCCTCTTCTGACTTCCATGGGCATTGCATGACATGGGTGCACTCACACACATGCAGGCAATACACACATAGACATAAAATAAAAATAAGAAATAAAATATTTTTAAAAACAATGTTTAAATGAAGCATATTTAACAGTCTATGATGCCAGGCGTGGTGATACACTCCTTTAATCCCAGCACTTGGGAGGCAGAGGCAGGTGGAT